>NW_022437027.1:7255812-7326800 GCF_009761245.1 Sapajus apella
GAGAGAGAGAGAGAGAGAGAGAGAGAGAGAGAGAGAGAGAGAGAGAGGCAAAGAGTAAAGAGGGGAGACAGAGAAAGGCGGAGAGATGAAAGACCAACGAGAGAAGCCAAAAGAGAAATTGGATGGGGCTGTTACAAATCTGCTCTTCACTTCTTTGCTGGGATTGGGTTTCATTCTTTCGGCGCCCCTGACCTTGCAGTCTTGCAACTCTCAACGCTGCGCTCCCCACCCCCTCCCGCCCCCTCCCCGGGCCTGCGCCTGCCTTTGTGTCTGCCTGTCACTTACCAAGGAACCAAACCAAGCTGATTCGGGAGAAGCACAAAGCCGGGACACAGATTTGTCCACAAATTCTCTTACACACATACCCCAGGCTGGAAGGCTCAGCCCAGCGGAGACTGAGGTACCTTGAGAAAAGTGAGTTCTGGTCTTGTTGGGGAACCAGAGAAACTATTCTTTCCTCTTTCACTCAGCGCCGCTAACAAAACGCGCGGACTTAAGAAAAAAATAAAACCCCACTCAGTGTACTTCAATTCCACTCCCTGTGACATTCACTTCGTACAGCCCCCAAAAGGGGGATAAGGAGGTAAGAACTGGCGGACACAAACCCAGATCCAGACCCAGACCCTAGAGCGGATAAAAGGGTCGAAAAACACCCTATCAGTGTTCTCTCTAGGGTTGTTCGGGATGAACCGGAGGCTCGTTTCACTTACACGAAAGAAACAGGGGAAGAGGATTAAAGGGAAAAGTAGTGTCCCCGAAGCTGAACTATTTTAGAAAGGAAGGCAAATTAAAAAAATCACTTTTCTGAGGATTAAAAGGCCGGGAAACCGGCTGGCCAGAGATACAAAGGTAAGTTTCCTGGGTAAGCAGGGGCGAACATTAGCAGGAGAGAAGAGAACACAAAACTACAGGTTTACGAGGGGTGGGGGGAATTAAAACTATATTTGTCAGCCATGTTGAAGAGGCTCCAGTAATTTGTGAAGCTTCCCTCTTCCCTCTTGGTATTTGTGGGTGACATTACAGGGTTTGTTCCCCAGTCCCTGGAAGCCCGAGAGAAAGCGAAGGGGAGAGGAAAGGGAGAGTTTCGCGGCATAAGAAAAGCGCTCTGACCTCGTTCTTGTCCCTCAGCCTTGCAGCAATCCAGCAGTTGCAGTCGGGTCTCCTTTCTAACAAATCCTAAAGGGCAGCCATCTTGCTTCCTTCTGCTTCTCTACGAAAGCAGCCTAGCCTCCGCATCAATATTCATAAGGCAGTTTGACGTCTGTTCTCATCACTCGGCGGGGCCGGCGTCTCGGGGCGGCCGCGCCGAGGGGGCGGACGTGACTCGCATGCGAGCGGGGCCTGGGCGCGCGGCGCTCGCGAGGAGGAGGCGGCGGCGGCCGCCCGAGGTTTCGCCGCTGCCGCTGCCGCCGGCTTTGCTCCTCCGCCCGGGCCTCCTCCCGCTCCGCCCCGGCCTCCTCCCGCTCCGCCCCGGCCCGCGCCGCCGCCCTCGGGCCCTCAGCCCGGGCTCCCGGGGAATTAGCCCCCTGCACCGGCGTCCAGCACGAAGGCCCGCGGCACCTGGGGCCGGACAGCGGGGCGCGCAGTGGAGACCTGGGCTGCCCTCGCGCTGTGCAGTGGCGCGGGGGGAGTGGCGCGCCCGGATGAGCGCGGGGCGGGAGCCGGGGCTGGCGAGCGCGGGGAAGGGTGCAGCCCTCGGGGACCCCGGGGACCTCAGCCGGTCCCCACCCCCGGGAGAAGACGCGAGGCAGGAGCGAAGGTGGGGGCGGGGTGGGGGGTTGTGATGGCACGAGTGCCTGGACAAGGACTTGACAACCAAGATTTCCCTTTGAAACTTTTTGTGGGTCCGCACTCCACCACCCCTTCGAGGTCCCGCGCACACCCCCCGGCGCGCACCCACCTCCTAGCGGGTGTACCCGCACACGCCCTCGCATTGGTCCCCGCCTCCACCCACGCTACCTCTCCCCGCACCTCACCCCCGCTTGCGCCCACCTTCTCCTCAGAGGCCCGAGTCTCTATCCTTTAGATCCCCTTGCCTGGGCTCTGCTGTCCTCCCGCTTCTGTCGCTTTAATCTCGCTCAGCAGAAGCACTCCCGTGTTTCACTGAGGGCAAGCCCTTAGTGCTTTAGGGGTCTGTATTTTTAAAGACCCGACAAATTGGGAAATTGACCGAGTCCTGTTTCTCCCCGCCCCGGCCCACCTTCTGTTTACTTTGGCCACGTGGGCTGAGTAGAGGAGGGCGTCTCACAGAGTCAAGATGGGTTTCTCACCAGTGACCCTCTACTTCTCGCTAGTAGGAAATAAACCTGTACTTTCAAATGCTTATGTTGCCTCCCGTAAGAGCCTCTACTTTGCAGAAGTTTCCACCAGTACAATTAAGTAATGAGTAATGAAGAAACCGACCGATACAGAGCTAATTCCGAATGACGGGTGCTTGATTTTCCCTGACACTCGCAGCCCTGTAGCTAAGCTCTTCCTTTGACCGGAGTTTTTCACTATTGCCGAGTAGCGTTACTTCCCATTGTAATGCTCCTATTTCTTATCATAAACTTTTTGTTTGAAGATGAGATGAAGAACAAAGCCCATATGAATCATGGTACGAATCATATCACCTCAGATAGTAGTTTTTGAAATAGTCCCTTCATCTTTAACATGTCACATTGTTGACGTTCACATTTTAAGTAGGTATTTTGGTCACATCTTTTATGGGATCACCGCATGGTGATTACAACGCTTAAGTCAATGCTATTTACACTGTGTAACCACACTTTTTTTGGACTGTAATTTCTTCAGAAGTGAAGCCCTAATTTTATGAAATCGGAATATTTCCTCTTTGAAGAGTGTAAAAATGGGAACTCCTTGCAAGTGCAACATTGTTGCTAAGAAGAAGTTTAGTGTGTCCAATGAAACATTGTTTATTCCATTTTGAAACAAAGTTGACTCGGATTTCAGATTTTGCGCAGGCTAACAAAAATAGTACATTTTCTCCTAAACATTTCAGGTGGGAATGACATTCCATGTGTTCTAGCTGTGCATTAAAGTATCACTTAGGTCTTGGCAATTGTTAATGCACTCTAAAATATAAGGTGTTTGAAAAGTTCTTTGTGATTGTGATTTCTTTTCTTTCTTTCTTTCTTTCTTTCTTTCTTTCTTTCTTTCTTTCTTTTTTTTTTTTTTTTGAGACGGAGTGTTGCTCTGTTGCCCACGTGAGAGTGCAGTCGCGTGATCTCGGTTCACTGCAACCTCCGCCTCCTGGGTTCAAGCGATTCTTCTCACTCTCCTGCGTAGCTGGGACTACAGGCGCGCCCCACCACGCCCGGCTAATTTTTGCATTTTTAGTAGAGACAGGGTTTCACCATATTGGCCAGGCTGATCTCAAACTCCCCACCGGGCCCGGCTTGTGATTTATTTTTCCAGTTCAAGAAATAGAGTTCTCCCAAGACCGCGACATACATTTATATAGTGGACAGTATTGCAGACTTGTTGAAACATGGGCTTTGGAGTTGGACAGAGCTGAGTGAGTCTTGACTCCATCTTTTCCACTGTGACCTTGTGCATTTTACTTAATTCTCTCAGTATCGGTTTCTTTTAATATGTTGAACAACTTGTAAGACAGAAGGGTTGTGGTGAGTTTTTAAGAGCACTAGGTAAGTGCCCAGGTAGTTACTACTACTACTACAGTAACAAACCATCTACTTCTAGAAGTTGTTTTTTTTTTTCTTCTGACTATAGAAATATATACTTATATATCTTCTTACACTTAATATATGGAAAATATTATATTAACATGTGTTTAATATACAAGTATCCGTATGTTCCTTTAGTTATAATATAACTGGGAAATGATCTTGCAGGTCACCTCCTTCTCATTTCTTCTTTGAAAACTGCTCTCTGTTGTAACAGGTGGTTCTTGCCTATTTGGTGTCCTATGTGGCTTGCAGTTGGTTTTGCAACAGGCCCTGAACATTTTCTTGCCAACTTCTTTCTCTGTACCTCCACTCTACCCTCAACCATCACGACGTTTTTTAATTTAAAAGAAAATACATTACTCCTCTTGGCTATTGTGAGTTTTCAACAGCAAAAGGAAGCGAAATTCTGAAAACCTTCAAGTATAAAACACTTTAGTTTTTTTTTTAATTTAAAAAACTTCTTCCTTAGCTGCTATTTCTGGGAAAGAAAGGATATGGTTTGCATAATCAGTTGTTTACTGAACACAGTGCACACTTGTATGGGTAACTCAGAGCCAGCTTTTATTAATTGTGTGCATTTTTGAGATTCCTCCTCCTACAGGTGTGGACAATCTATGTTTAAAATATAATTTGCTTTTTTTTTTTTTTTAACAACAATCAACTATTATTTAATATTTTTTTCCCTCAAACTAGAAATAGCAGCACTGTTTCCATACAGAGAGATCCTTGCCTCCTTAATGGAGAAAAAAAACACTAATAGAACAAGTTCCACAACATGCTACTCTGTGTTAGAAAGTTGGCTTGACTGGCCTGCACACCTGCTATCTAACTCAGTTGCTCAGCCTTTAAGTCTCTTTGGGTGGAGGCAGTTTCCTGTCTGCTGTTGTCCATTAAAGAGCTGACGATGGCAGTTTGCCTTACAATGCAAATTTTTTAAATATTGTACTAACACAAAAATAATAGGTGCATTCTTCATTTCCTCCCCACCTGCAGAATATAAAATTTTCTTTAAGGACTTGATTTTCTCTTCAACACAGAGAAATAGTTGTGATATACACTGCTTTGAAAGAATTCTAATGGTTTAACAAAAACACTAAATCATGGCCTGTTGTTTCCCATCTCCAAAAACATGCTTCTGAAGTATAACATGATAAAGATTCTCTGCATGCTTAAAAGACAATTGACCATTAAACAGCATAGCAATCACTGCTGTGAAAAAGTTTTCTTATTTCTTTTCTTTGGTGACATTGCTAAGTTTTTAACAGAATGCTAAGTTTTTAACAGTCTCCAATAGATGAAATATTGAAATATAATGTTTTATCTTATTAATATAAATTATTATTAATAAAAATTATTGTCTAACTGAGGGATTATAATATGATGGCCTCGATAGAATCTCTTTTCTGATGATTTCTACTTTTTTCCTAATTTGACTTCATCTGGTTAATTTTTCTTTGTATAATTTGAACATTGTAAAGAAAAAATACAAATTATGTAATCTTAAATTAGTGAAATCAGGAACTATCCAAGGTGTGTACTAATTTAATGGGGGCAAAGTAGAATATAAAATAAACTGAAAGGTGTTGTCAAAGGTATTATAGAATGTTACTGAGGAGGGAGGATCACTTAAGCCCAGGAATTCAAGACTGTGAGCCACGTGAGCCATGACTGCACCACTGAACTCCAGCCTGGGTAATACTGCAAGACCCTGTCTCAAAAAGAAAATAAAAGAATATTAGAATCATTAGTGGGACAAGCATCACGGAAATTCCTCCAGAATTATTGCAAACATTGCTAATACCAATCTCTCACAATTTTAGGAAACATTTTTTCTCCTCATAAATTTTTACTTCACAATCCAGTAACTACTTTTTTTGTCTTCATCCAACTTTAGTAACTCACTTACTATCTCACTTTATTTTGAAAGAATAATTTTCAACTTTAATGATGAATTTCAATAATCAATAAAATTTAGGAATTAGTAATTGCCTCAGCATCATTTTATAGGACTCTATAGTTTTTTTTGGCATTTATGTACACTATTATGACTTAATATTCAAAATCATGTCATATTAAAAATGGCATTTAATATAATTTCCATCATATAAATATTAAAGGTGAGGCTAAGTGATTTATTTAGGGTCAGACATCCTGTAAATAGAGAGCACCTTTCAAATATAAATTTTGTGAATTAAGTTTTATACCTAAGCTAACCTGTTTTTTTCCTGCTTGTCCTCCTCTAATTTTTTTTTCTCAACATTATTAGTACTGACTGGTAAAGAAATCTTCCCTTCAAAACACCATGGGAATTTTCTATTATCCTTTGCTACTTAAAAAAATAAAATAAAAAACTCAGCACCTACATTTACTTAGCACTCCAAAAGTAATTTGTTAAATACTGGCTATCCACCAAGCATTGAAATAATTGTTTTACATTCATTATCTCTTTTAATTTAATACTTATTACAACAAAGTAAGTTAGGTAGTATCTTATTGAGGATTAAGGACTGAGTAACTTGGTTTGGATAAAATAGCTGGAACAATTATCTAAATCAGGGTTAGCTGACTCAAGCTGATGATCTTGCAGGCTACCTGGTGCTGTCTCCCAATTTAGCAGATACAGACATCTGTGTTTGCCCCGTGATAAGTTTTTCACACAGTATGTTTTATAGCAGTAACATCACTATTTCCCATATCTTTCTCATATTAAAAAAAACAAAAACTTCTTTTGTCTAAATCTCTACTTTTTAAAGAAAAATTGTTTGCTTTCTGCTCTGTTTCTTTACTTTCCAATTTTGTGTCAGGAAGTTAGCCTGCTTGAACTCTTTGGAAGAATAATTACATTCATGTAATAAGCAAATATGATACTGTACCCCTTCCCCACAAGCACTTTAACATGTGTCTTAACTCACTAACAAATTGTTTGCAAAGGTAAGTTCTAGTGTATGTTTTCGTGTGCAATTGCACCTTTGACCTGCCCTTGACTTTTATGAATGACTTAGGGTTCATTCCGCCAAGCAAAGAAGCTGGCAGGTGGAAAGAGCGCCATCTACTGAAATCGTTAATCAGAAAAGGGTCTTTGGTGATAATAAATTACTCAGAATGGGTTAGCACCAAACCTTTCAATTGGGAAAACAAATAAAAACTCACCTAGGGAGCTTCTGAAAAATATGCATGACTAGGTTCCACTCCTCTACCCCCACAAGCCTTTTGGAGATTCTGATTAATGAGTTCTGGGATGGGGCAGGAGTAACAATACTTTCCAAATGATTCACAATGAGATGTACAAAGTGTGCTTGAAAATCACTGGAAGAGCTCAATGTATGAGGATGAAATAAAAACTTTTAGTGTTTACACCTATTATGAATAGTTAATAGGCACACAATATTATCATTCATAGAACATCCCATGACAAAGAGCAGCTATTGTATATCTCTCTATAGTATAGTGGAATTCTCTCCTTTGCAAAGATCTTGCAAATCTGCCTGCAACTCTTTTGATATTTCATATTGAGTAAATCTTTCTGAATGCTCTTGTGATAGGTTAAAAAATTGAGGAAGAGAAAAATAATTAGCAGCTGAAGAATGACTCAGATTATCAGTAGTGAAAAAGAATGATTAGGGGAAAATGTAAGTGACAGGAACAGTTCCCCGGAGCAGTGGGGAGAAAGAAGTACTGGAAGTTGCCTGAGTCCCGTGTGTGAAGAATATTGTTTTGTTGTTGTTGTTCTCCTGGAAAAATTCTATTGGTAGAGTTTTGTCAAAAAATTTTAAAGTTTTTAAGCTATTCCTATAATCCTGGCAATTCGACAAGTTGAATATGATTGTCTTTCTTTTTTAAAAAATAATAGTCATGCAATAGTTTATGACTGTTATCATATGGGATCAGGCTAACCGTCCTAGAAGAAAGACCTATAGAGATTAAACAATTTTTAGGCCCCAGTAAGCTAAATTCTTTCCTTTCCTACAGACACCCTCCATGGAGAAGGCAAATTAAAAAGGAAGTCAGTTAGCTATTAGTTGATATCCAGTTTTCTTAAAATCTTCCAAAGTATGTTTTCATATTTTCTGGAGATGTGTGGGAAAATTGAATGAGCTCTGACTCAGATCCAACTCAAAGCCTGTGGAAGCATGAGTGGCTAAGTAGTTTCCTGCTAAGCTCGATGCTACCAACCTCTGTTTAATTTGTTTTGTTATGTTATATCTCAGATTATTATGATTTGGCAGAAAACTTTCTTGATCTGTTAGTAATTAGGCATACCTCTAAAGTGAACATGGGTTGGTTGCCAGACAATTGTTCTGCATTTCACAATGACTTATGTCCTCAAGAGAATAAGTTAAATCCAAACCGGGACCACAAAACAGGGGTTTCTGACAGAAAGGCTGGGGTAAAAGGTGAAAACACACACACACACACACACACACATGCACACGCACACACACACACACACACACACCTCAGAATAACAAAATAAATCCCAAAGGAACATTTCATTGAGGTTCCTTAACTTTATTTTTCTGAAATCTTAAGACCACTGGCCCTAGTTTGACTGGATAGAAAGATGCAAGGAAGTGAGAACTATTGAAGAAGGGTGTGTTTAGCATGGGTTAGTGGTCAGGTGCATGCTGATCTAGGGTGATGATGATATATTTTAATGAAGGAAAGTTTTCTGAAACCCCTTTAATAACACAATGTCAACAGTCACTGTCTACTAGTGAACAAGAACTAAGGAGTCTCTAAATTTAAAATTGGTGAAACAGTAAAGTCATAATTTTGATAAGTCAGTATTGCTGTTAAAGGTAAAGGTACTGTGAGGTCAGAAATAGCTATTTAAAAATGTAGAACGAGAAACTCCAAAAGCACACTTATTGGAGGGGTTAAACTCAGGCAGCAAGTGTATGATAGGAGCCAAGATTGTAGTCTAGCCTCCACTACTAAAAACCTACAAAAAACCTTTAAAATGCATTATCTCATTTAGTATCTACAGTAATCTTGAAAATAGGGAAGACTATTATAATCTCCATTTTATTGAATTTTATTTTTTAACAGCAGGGAACATGTGTTTAATACACGAAGGAACGTGTCAGATTAAGAACTTGCCCAGGGTGACACAGCAGGTGATAAATTCTCAAATTCAAGTTTTCTTCAGTATTCTTTCCACAAACTAAAGGGAAATAAGCAAACTCTAATTCTTTCCTCAGGGCAGAAAAGAAGCTCTTACCAAGTTGTGACATTGTATCTTAGGTTGATACATTTTCATTCCTTGCCTGTGCTCACAGATAGAGGAGAATGCTACAGTAAGGGAAATATTTAGGAAGACAGTGCTAGGCGTATTTTTTTTTAAGTAGGCTATCCACTGTGATAGTAATTCTGTTTATTCCAAATGTGAGATGAAAGTTAATCTCTTCCCTAAAAAGATTTTGAAGGGAAAGAAGAATAAATTATTCAAAGGCAAAATGTTGGCACTCTTCCTTGCTCTCTCCCCTCAAAAGCAATGGAGAAAGATGTTTGGGTGAAGGGGAGAGAGAGAAGGAGAGAAAAAGAGAGAGATACAGGGAGAGAAGTTGTGTGTTTGTGTGTGTTTGTGCATGCGTGTGGGTGTGTAAGGGGAAGAAAGTCATTGGATCAGAAGTTTATTAACTCAAAGTTTTACAAAATGATTTTCTTTTTAATTTTGACATTTATTGAAACAATTCTCCTTTTTATTGATTAAGGCTCTAGGGGGTGGGGCTTGGTGGATTTAGTTTAGAGTTTCAGATTCATGTATAGAGTTTCAAATTCATGTATTTTCTAATGAAACAAAAACTCACAATGAAACTTGGTCCATAGAATCTGGAATGAGTGAAATATTTTGCTCTAAACTATTTTATGAAAAGACAAGTTTCATATAATTCTGGCAAATAATAATGTTCTCCACCAAGGCTACTTACCAAGCAATAATGCTTTTCACATATCCAATGTATTTGGAAAAAAGGCAAATGTAGACTGTATTTATTATAGAATTATTAGCTTTTGGAAACAATAATTACTTCACTTGGTAGCGTACATTTTTATTTTTGAATTTTTAGAGACTTTTTTGATGGCAGCCAATGGGAAAGATGTGAAATTTTATAGTAATTTATAAATTCAAAATCATAGCTGTGGGGTGACAAAGGAAATAGTTACAGTCTTCACTTTTAGTTGAGACTTTTGAATGGCTTCACTCCTGAAAGGTATGTGCCATGAATTGAGAGAAGGGAGGAGCTTATCGAAGATTTTAAGATGAATAAAATCTAACGTAGTCAGGACATGTTTACAGATTTTTTTTTGTTAAAAATGAAACTGTAGAAATGAATCTTGTTATTCTAATTTTCCATTGCATAAATGGTTGCTCAAATATGAATTTCTAATTGATCATAGTTTATGGTAATACATTAAGTGACTTATGTGTCATTGGTGTTTTGATTTCTACATTCTAGAGAGACAATTTAATCAGTGAATGACCAAAACCAAACACAGTAAACTGTGTCATCATGGGGGGGTCTGCCCAGGAAATCTCCAAAATACAGAATAAGAAAGATCAGAAGTAGATGGAAACACTGTCATAGAACATCTCTCACAAGTGTGTCATAAGAATGACATATTTGTTCTTCATTCTTGTTTCACATTTAGTAGTGACATTTCTCAAGCTCTGTTTTTCCAGCCTTTGAGTTATGTAAAGAAAAGTATGCTAGGATACAATAGGAAGTGTGCTTAATATTCATCCTTGCAGATTCAGGGAGAACTTTCCATAAAAGTAACATTTGAGGCTGGGCATGGTGGCTCATGCCTGTAATCCAAGCACTTTGGAGGCCAAGGTGGGCAGATCACCTGAGGTCGGGAGTTCAAGACCAGCCTGACCAACATGGTGAAACCCCGTCTTTTTTAAAAAAAAGTAATAAATTTTTTTTTTTTAAAGAAAGTAACATTTGAACTGAGATCTTAAGGATGAATAGGAATTATCGAGGCCAAGTGGTAAGTCAGAGAAAAGTGCTTGCTTTAGATAAATCACTGTATCTATATTAGATACATGAGAGAGCATCACATGTTTGATAAAATAAAATTAATTCCAAAAGACTATAGAAAGTAAAGAGGAAGAGTCTATACTATTGTGATGCAGCAGTTCGCAGGGATCAGATAATGAGGGTTACTTTAAATCATGATAAGGGTTTGGATTGTGGCTTAAGTGTACTGGGAAATCAATAATGGATTTGAAAAGAGAAGAAAATTATTAGATTTGAGCTTTGAAAATATTTCTATGGTTGCTGAGGGGAAAATGGATTGAGAGAACACAATAACAGAGGCTAGGATACCTGTGAGGAGAAAGCAGAAAAATTCGAGTGGTCTAGATGAGAAATCATGCAATAAGAGAGAAGATAAAAATGGGTAGATCCAGAGCTATTAACAGAAGTAGTAGGAATGGAGCTCAGTAACTACCTTGGAGCAGGGTGAAGCAGAGGCAGAATTGAGGATGTCACCCAGGTTTCTGACCTGGCCAACGAAATGGTTGGTAGTGGCTTTCACTGGAGATAAGATAGAAGGACCTGGGGTTAGATGTTTGGGGGCTGTGAGAAGAAACAATCGTGATGAACAAGTTAAGTTTCAGGCACTGGAAGGACACCCATTAGGAGACACACAGTGAGTAGCCAGGTATCTGAGCCCAAAATTCAGGAAAAAGGCCCAGACTGGAGTTAGAAATTTGTGAATCATCAACATAAAGATAGCAGTTGAGGAAGATAGCCTCATACACTGAGGAGAAGAAAAGTGAAACTCCAGAAGAAAAACAAAGGAACAGCACTCTTAAGGTCTGAGAGAAAGAGGAGGAGCCCCCAAAGGAGAAACCCAGATGTGGGTTTATGAGAGCCAAACTAAGGAAACGCTTCATGATGGAGCATTATCAGGGCTACATAGTTACTGAACTATCACCTGAGACAAGTAATAAGAAATGTCCCTTGGATAGAGGGTGGTGCATTCATTGCCATCCTTGGCAAAATGAGTTTTAGTAGAAGAGCAATGGTAACAGAAGCCAGATTGCTTGAGGTTGAATGCTAAGCAGGAAGTGAGGATGTAGAGATAGTGAGTGCAGATGACTATTTAAAGAATGTTTGCTACAGAGAGGAGGAAGGAGATAGCAGAGTAGTTACAGGGGGATGTTAGATTGAGGAAGGAATTTTTTAAGATGGGAAAGAATTGAGCATGTCTAAATGCTAATGGGAGAGAGCAAACTGTGGTGCATAAAGGTAAGAGAAGATAATGTATTGAATACAGTCCCTGAAAAACTGGGTCTTTTAAAAAATCACTCTACTGACAAACTGAGGTAGAGAAGAGATCTTATCCCTTATAAGGATCAAACCTCACCCCCTTCAGCTTTAATCAATAAAATAAAATTGTTTCAGTACATTTCTTCTGTGTGATGATAAGAAAGTATCAGAGTTACCATGGTTTTGGTCCAGAGCAGTAAAATAATGACTATCATAATAAAGTAAGTCACAGAAATTCTTTGGTTTTCCAGGGCCAATTGACTCAGTGTAAAGTTTTCTTTTTATAGTTCAGGTAAGGTTGTAGATTAAATCCCAAGACCTGAGGGAATTTTCACTATATGCCTCTCCAGAATTGGTGTATAGTCTCCATAGTTACTGATACAGGCTAAAATAGTTGATTTCATTGTGCTTTCCCCCTCCCATGCCACCTTTCTTACAATGCAAAAGGATCTTCATCTGGGTGGTGTACAATGATGGTTATGGCTTTAAATCTATGCTTGCTACTGCAGTGACAGTTCTGTGATCCAAGAATACTCATAAGATCATTGCTTGTGCTGGGCACAAATAATATGCAGGCATATCACGTTTTATTGTGTTTCATTTTGTTGCACATCACAGACACTGCATTTTTCACATATTGAAGGTTTGTGGCAACCCCGAGGTGAACAAGCCTATTGGTGCCTCTTTCCAACAGCATGTGCTCACTTTGTTACTCTGTTTCACATTTTGGTAATTCTGACAATATTCTAAGTTTCATTATGATTATATCTGTTATAATGATCTGTGCTCTGTGATTTTTGATGTTACTATTGTAATTGTTTTGGGGGCAACAATGTACCCACCTAAGATGGCAAACTTCATTGCAATAAGTGTTCTGGGTGCTATGCTAATTGGCTGTTCCCTATTGCTTTCTCGTCTGGGATCTCCATATTCCCTAAAACATACCAATTTTGAAATATAAGTCAAGTAATAACCCTACAATGGCCACTAAATGTTCAATGAGAGGAAGAGTGGTGCATCTCACTCTAAATTAAAAGCTAGGTATGATTCAGTTTAGTGAGGAAGGCCTGTCAAAAGCCAAGATAGGCTGAAAACTAGGCCTTTCTCATCAGTTAGCCAAGTTGTAAATACAAAAAAAGAAAAAAAAATTGAAGGAAATTAAAAATGCTACTTCAGTGAACACACAAATGATAAGAAAGCAAAATGGCCTTATTGTTGACATGGAAGAAGTTTTAGTGCTCTGGATGAAGATCAAAGCAGCTACAACATTCCCTTAAGCCAAAACTTATTCTAGAGCAAGCTTGTAACAGTCCTCAATTCTGTGATGTCTATGAGAGTGGTAAGGAAGTTGCAGAAGAAAACTTGAAAGATAGCAAAAGTTGGTTCATGAAGTTTGAGGAAAGATGCCATCTCCTTAACATAAAAGAACAAAATGAAATATCATGTGCTGATGGAGAAGCTGTATCAAGTTGTCCAGAAGATCTAGCTAAAATAAATGATGAAGGTGGCTCCACTAAACAATAGATTTTCAGTGGAGACAAAATAGCCTTATATTGGAAGAAGAAAGATCTAGGACTTTAATAGCTAGGGAGGAGAAGTCAATGCATGGCTTCAAAGTTTCAAAGGACAGGCTGGCTCTTTTCCTAGGGTCTCATTCAGCTGGTGACCTTAGGTTGAAGCCAATTTACCATTCTGAAAATCCTAGGGCACTTTAGAATTATGCCAAATCTCTTCCTGTGCTCTATAAATGGAACAATAAAGCCTGGATGACAACCTATCTGTTTACTACATGGTTTCCTGAATATGTTCAGCCCACTGTTGAAACCTGCTATCCAAAAAGAAAGGAGATTTATTTCAAAATATTACTGCTCATTGACAATGCAAGAGCTCTGAGAGACATGTGCAAGGAGAATAATGTTTTCATGCGTGTTAACATAACATTCATTCTTCAACCCCTGGATCAAGGAGTAAATTTGACTTTCAAGTCTTATTATTTAAGGAGCACATTTTGTTAGCCTATAGCTACCATAGATAGTGATTCCTCTGATGAATCTGGGCAAGGTAAATTGAACATCTTCTGGAAAGAACTCACCATTCTGGATGCTGTTAAGAATATTTATGATTTGGCCAGGCACAGTGGCTCACACCTGTAATCCCAGCACTTTTGGAGGCCGAGGCAGGCAGATCACGAGGTCAAGAAATCAAGACCATCCTGGCCAACATGGTGAAACCCTGTCTGTAAAAAAAAAAATTTTTTTTAATGTGATTTAGAGGAGGTCAAAATAGCAACATTAACAGGAGTATGGAAGAAGTTGATGCCAACTCTCAAGGATGACTTTTAGGAGTTGAAGATTTCAGTGGAGAAAGTAACTGCAGATGTGGTAGAAACGGCAAGAGAACAAGAATTAGTGGAGAGTCTAAAGATGTGACTGAATTGCTGCAATCTCATGGTAAAACTTGAATGAATGAAGAGCTGTTACTTATAGATGAGCAAAGAAAGTGTTTTATTGACATGAAATATACTCCTGTTGAAGACACCATAAACATTGTTGAAATGACAACAAAGGATTTAGAATATTACATAAACTGAGTTTATAAAGTAGCAGCAGGGTTTGAGAGGGTTAACTCCAATTTTGAAAGAAGTTCCGTGGATAAAATGCTATCAAACAGCATCACATGCTATAGAGAAATCTTTTGTGAAAGGAAGAGTCAATCAAATGGCAAAATTCATTGTTTTCTTATTTTAAGAAATTCCCACACACAGCCACTCCACCCTTCAGCAACCACCACCCTGATCAGTCAGCAGCCATCAACACGGAGGCAAGACTCTCTGCCAGCAAAAAGATCATGGCTTTCAGAAGGTTTAGATGATTGTTAGCATTTTTTAGCAAAATTTAAAAGGTAAAAGACATAATTCTATTGCACACTTCATACACTATGGTATAGTGTAAACTTTACTTTTATATGCTTTGGGAAACAAAAAAAAATTATGTGACTCACTTTATTGTGATATTTGCTCTATTGCTATAATGTAGAACTGAACCCACAAGATCTCTGAGGTATGATTGTATTGCCTCTATATTCTTTTTCCCCCCATTTATTTATTTTATTGCATTTTAGGTTTTGGGGTACATGTGAAGAACATGCAAAATTGTTGCATAGGTACACACGTGGCAGTGTGATTTGCTGCCTTCCTCCCCATCACCTACTCCTGGCATTTCTCCCCTTGCTATCTCTCCCCAGCTCCCCAGAGAGCCAAATCAAGAACAAACTTCCATTCACAATTGCCACAAAGAGAATAAAATACCTAGGAATACAACTAACAAGGAATGTAAAGGACCTCTTCAAGGAGAACTACAAGCCACTGCTCAACGAAATAAGAGAGGACACAAACAGATGGAGAAACATTCCATGTTCATGGTTAGGAAGAATCAATATTGCGAAAATGGCCATACTGCCCAAAGTAATTTACAGACTCAATGCTATCCTCTACATTCTTGTAAGAACTATGGAAGGTAAATATTATTATCTTTAGCTTACAGATAAGTAAAAGCTCAGAGAAAATATATAAATTCCTGCAATCAAAGAGCTGGTAAATGGCCAGGCATGGTGGTTCATGTCTATAATCCCAGTACTTTGGGAGGCCGAGGCATGTAGATCACTTGAGGCCAGGAGTTTGAGACCAGCCAGGCCGGCAAAGCAAATCCCCCATCTCTACTGAAAATACAAAAAAATTAGCTGGGTGTGGTGGCATGCACCTGTCATCCAAGCTACTTTGGAGACTGAGACAGGAGAATTGCTTGAATTCAGGAGGTGGAAGTTGCAGTGAGCTGTGAGCCAAGATCACACCACTGCACTCTAGCCTGGGTAATAGAGCTGGACCCTGTCTCAAAAGAGTTGGTAAATAACTGAACCGGTACTAAACCTAGTTTTATCTATTTCAGACGATGAGCACCAGTGTAAAGTGCTCATCCTCTGAAATAAGCAATGTTTTGCTTCAAATTACCCTCATAGTAGTGTTATGTTTTACAACTAATCTTCTCTGTTACACAACAGAGAACAACCAACAGTGAGAGATATTGGCATTAGTATACAAAAGAAAGAGAGAGTTGATGAAAAACTAGATCCAGAAATAGATCAATGGGAAAAACAAAATAATTACTTTCCGCACCTATGTGTTCCTTCACCTTTCCCATTTTTTCATGCCTTTATTTCTTCATTTGGTAATGCCATGTTTTTTAATTTACAGAGAAATTTTGTTTTCATGGAGCTAAAATTACTCAATTAGATACTTAAATTTCAATTATGATAAAATATACAAAGGAAAGGTTTGGAGACTTTAGGGGAAGGTAACAGGAGGGATACAATCCAGTTTATGAGTCAACCTAAGGTTTCCTTGAGGAAGTGATAGTTGAGCCGACCTTTGAAGAATTAGTAGGAATGAACCAATGCGATGAAACCCAAAGAAAGCAGCTTTGCTTTTCACAGAGGAAATTGTGCATTCGAAGTTCTACAAACAGAAAGGGAAATGACGTAAGGCCAGCGGGGCTGAAGCCCAAAGGGTAAGCAGGAGACTACAATCAGACAAGTAGCGTAAGGTAGGAAGCGGTCAGATCATCCAGGGCCTTATATGACACATTGAGTCTTTAAAAATATTAAATAATTAAATATTAAAAGGTGGGGAGAGTAGAATAAAATTGGAAGCTATGACACACTATTACTGTTTGACCTACTCAAGAGCTATCCCCTCTTTTTTCAAGTAATAACACATGAATTATTCTTGGAAAACCAACCTTCAAACCCCAAGGCTCAGGTAGTCTACCTTCGGCTTCAAAGCTGGGCAATTTTTGTGTGTGTGTGTGGGAGAAGAGTATATTTCTCTGTCACCCAGGATGGAGTGCAGTGGTGTGATCTTGTCTCACTGCAACCTCTGCCTCCTGGGTTCTCATGCCTCAGCCCCCCGAGTGGCTGGGATTACAGGAACACACCACCATGCCTGGCTAAGTTTTGTATTTTTAGTAGAGATGGGGTTTGAAACTCCAAGCTGGTCTCAAACTTCTGAATTCAAGTGATCCTCCCCCTCAGTCTCCCAAAGTGTTGAGATTACAGATGTGAGCCACTGTGCCCGGCCTGAAGCTGGATATGTGTTAATCCAGGCTTGGCCAATCATAAAATAATCCTTCTCTCACCACAGAGATTACGAAGAGAGGAAAACATTCAGCCCAAGCCAGACCAATAAGAATCCATAAGGTTAGTTCTGGGCCTTCTGCTTATGTTATTGGGGAAAAGTATTCCCTTTCTACTGGGGATGCTGATGTGATGGGATGTAAACCTAACACTACTGGCAGCCAAAAGGGAAAAACTCATTTTCTCAAAGGAAATGCCTTTTCTGTGGCGTAGACAACACAGAGGATAGTGGAGCAGAGAGATAAGAGGGAAGTCAAGTTGACATCACTGAGCAGATCTACTCCATAACTTTTTAGTTTTATGAACCAGCAAATTTCTCTCACTGAACAAGCCTGTTTGAGGTTTTCTTTTTTAGCCACTTAGATCTGAAAGGGTCCTGATTTGTATATTATTAAAATACACAATTTGAAGTTTGGTAAGTAACAGACACTTAAATGTGGAATTGGCTCAAGCCAGGTAGTAAAGAGGCAATGAGGACCCTTCTTTCTTTAGCTGAGAAATTGACACAGATGTTGATTAACCTATCTTTTGTATCTTGGGACTCAGACCATGTGTCAACTGAGGCCAAAGATGAAAGGATATATACAAAACAAAACAAAACAAAAGCCCAGAAATGTATTTGTTCTTTTTTGTGGAGTTTAATGATGTCCTAAGTGTAAGAAACAGCTGCATTAAAAGCTGGCTTCTCTGGAAGCAGTAAAAACACTAAGAGCAGCCTTTCAGCCCTTGTCCTGATAGACAAGATAGACAAGGGTCAGAAGCATTTCTGTTTCACCATCATCTAGGTTTAGTGTTAGCAAAGGTGGGGAGAGTAGAATAAGATTGGAAGCTATGACTGAAACTAGGAATTCTACCCTCTTGGGGAGACAGAACACTGAGGCCAATTGTTAGAAGACAGAAACAACAAATTTGGAATCTAGAATCAAGGATTAGAATGCAATGCTCAGTTTTGTTGTAAACTCACTGAATTTACTGGAAACAGATTATAGAGTTTAGTAAACTTTTAAGGAACACCAGTTTCCAGAGAAATGCAAATACCCATAAGCTGAGTACTATGATTGTTCAACCCCTAAGGCAATACTCAGTCAGGATCCTAAACCCACACCAACAAAAACAGCACTATCAGTAGAGTATGATAACCAGAAAGTAGGTACTTCCCAGTGCCTTTGGCAGCTGTGACCTTGAAGGACAAGCAACAATGTATCCCAAAAGACAGATCCAAGAGCAGACAGAAGGACTGACCAAGGAATTTGCTCCAAGGCCAGGACAAGGGGTTGCTGCTGCTCCTGTCTAGCAGGATAGTATAAAGACTGGTGATCATTTTCTGCCACCTCCCACCCATATCCTTTTTTCCCAAGTAAAATTTTTTTTTTTTTTTTTTTTTTTTTTTTTGAGACGGAGTTTCGCTCTTGTTACCCAGGCTGGAGTGCAATGGCGCGATCTTGGCTCACCACAACCTCCGCCTCCTGGGTTCAGGCAATTCTCCTGCCTCAGCCACCCGAGTAGCTGGGACTACAGGCACGCGCCACCATGCCCAGCTAATTTTTTGTATTTTTAGTAGAGGCAGTGTTTCACCATGTTGACCAGGATGGTCTCGATCTCTTGACCTCGTGATCCACCCGCCTCGGCCTCCCAAAGTGCTGGGATTACAGGCGTGAGCCACTGCGCCCGGCCCAAGTAAAAGTTTTTATGATAGTTATTTCGTTTCCTCCAAATAAATGCATATAAGATTTCTTGGAGATGGTCAAATGTATCATTTAAGGAGAGGTTTTTGCACCAGGAGGAAGACACATTAACAGTAGAGTCTGGACTCAGGCTGCATGCAATAACTGAATAAAACTGAAGTGATACATGTTTTTGGTTCCATTTTGATTCCATGTATTACTGCTTAATGTATGCTTGGGTGCTTTTGAATTTTTAGGTAAAGATATAGATACATGGAGCTTGCACAGCCAAGAGGTAAACTGGAATAAATATGTACATTTTGGCCTATTCAGAATCCATTTCTCTTAGGTTCATGCCCTGATTTTCCCAGAGGAACTATTCTTCCCCCAAGTTTTATTATAAGTGACTAGGTGAATTTGTCTTCACTTCTAGCCTCGAGGCCAACATTGACACAGACCTGGATAGTCGGAACGTTGTATCCCTCTGATGTTAGTGACTGATTGTGTATATCTGAATCATGTGATCATACCTCAATCAGTGAAATCAGAGAAAATGAGACTCAGTTCTGGGACCTAGGAAGAGGCATTTTCTTTTGTTGGGATTCTGCAAACATCAAATTTAAGCCTAGAGTTTCTAGTACCTATCATCAATGAAGAACCTACCTGACAACAGAGCCAAAATAGGCCAAATGAGAGCTGGGAAATGCGGAGTGAGATGGAGTCTTGGAAATATCGTTTGAGCTCATTATTCTAGCTAAAAACGAAGATAATCTATTTATGCAATTTTTCACTGTTAGTCAATTGTCTTTCACATCCCATTTTTTGGGGGACAGTCTACTTTTTGTTGGGTTCCTGTCCTTCCCAACCTAAAGAGTCTTCAACCCAAGAACAATGGGATGTCACGAAATGGATGTAAGCAGGGTTGGGATGTGATCAGATTTGAGATTTTTAAAGAACAGATTTTGAGTAATCTTGAATAAATACCATCTAATTCTCTAAGAGTCATAAATAAGCATAATCTGTCAGCTAGTCCATTGTACCTATATTTGTACCCAATGTTTGTAATGAGACCAAATGTAACTCTGCTTACATTTGCTAGAAGAGATAATTGTGTAACATGATCCAATAATATAATACCTTTCTTATGGAAGACTTTAAGGAAATAAAATTTTGAGAAAATGAGTCAGTTTCTTGGTGACTTTTAGTATAATCATGAAAAAAATTCAGACATAATTTTTACTTTAAAAGAAAGTAGCATTTTGTTTTCTAAACAATGTTATCACAAGTTATCTCCTAGTTTTTGGAAAAGTCACCAAACTTCTTTAAATAGATGACACAACTGTTTTAAATATATTTCCCTCCAGAATTTTTAGAAAAAATTCCATCTTAATGTATATATGAGAAAAATTTACTCCTTAGAGTAAAATATCACCTTAATAATTTTATGTTAAATAAAAATAGAATCAGTAGTATGGACATATATATTTGATATACATTATCATATCTATTGATAGGACTATTGCTGGGGGTTTCATATATCTTTTACTGAATGCATTATTGCAAATATAAAGTAAAGTTCATATTAAAGATGAGAAATCTTCTTCATCTTCTCCTTCCCCATTTTATTGCATTCAAGCTTTTCTATTCCTCTGAGGTCTCAGAATATTGAGGTCTCATATTTACAGGAATATGTGTTAAATTAATTATTTAATTATCAACATTAGGTCTAATATTTATAAAATCAGTTGTAAAATCACATGATTTCATTATCATTAGAAAAATCTAGAAAGTTCTAATGGTATAATGCCTGTCTTGGCTTCCCATTACAATTTTTCAGTGTCAAGATACTAACCCACATATATTTTTGTTTATTACCTTTCAGCCCCAAATTCTTCTGTGCCACAAGATTTCCTTCTTTCTAATGATGTCTTTTTTTTTTTTTCTCTATAATTCTCAAGACATTTTACTGAGGAAGAGTGATCCAAAAATTTGGGTCATTGCATTTTGCTTAATGATTGAACAAGAGATATTTGCATAAACAGTTCTCAAACAGTATTTCAGATAATTAATTTTACCCATTTTTAGAAAAAAAATGGATTGTAAATGTAGCGTAGAAATATTCTTGAGACAGTTTATTCAACAGGCTAATTGCTTACTAATCTAGATTAATGTTTTCCTTTGAGCAGAAGCAGAGGCTCATAAGCATGAAAGCGAATTAACTGTTTGACAGAGTCTGTTACTCAAAAGCAGGCTTATTTGGCTAGTTATAAGTGACCAAAGTTTGGGGTAACCCTCTTGTGGTTTTACAAGTGATTGTCCTTGAAAATCTGAGTTTCTTCATGTGAATCCATATATATATCAGTGAAGACTCCAGCTTAGAAAGTAACCTCTCTGCTCCCCATTCTATTTTAACCAGTATCTACGTGCAAGTTTAGCCTCAAGAAAATTGGTTACCCTCACATACTCATAATGTCATGGTCCTAGGGACACCTGCCAACTATTTCAAAACATGGAGGGCATTGACTGGCTACAGTGAGACAAATGGAGGTTAGCTTAGAAAACTGATTTTGCAAGTGCGTTTGTTTCTGCTGTGCTTCCCAGAATCTCATTCGAATATATTTTTCAATAATGTGGTTACTGTCATACTGATCCATAAGAAAGATATTCATATTACTTTTTAGAGAAGAAATGTTCTTATCACATTAGGTTAAGGTCAATTTATGCTCCAATTACTTTTGATTTCAGCACAGATTTTTCCATCTCTTTCATGGACAACTTCTTTAGTCAAGACAAACATCCTCAAAGGCAAATATTTTACTGAAATATCTGGTTTTCTTTAGAGAAATGTAAACAATTGAATTTTCTTTTCATAAAAAATAAAATTATGATCATAGTTTGTGATAAAAGAGACACACCATTTCCTTTGGGCCAAAAATGAGTTCAGAAACTGTCCCTACACAGCTTATGTGAGGAATTAGGCTACACAATTGGATCAACTTATGTTCTTCCACAGAGGGAAACAGAATAAGTTTTCTTATTTTAAAAATGACAAAGATCATAACTTAGAAAGATATTTATGTATAATTTCCTTCTTGGAACTAGTTAACAATACTTCTCAATATAGATAAACCTTAGAAATCAATAATATAAGACTATGCTGGGAGTGGCGGCTCTTGCCTGTAATCCCAATACTTTGGGAGGCTGAAGTTGGAGGATTGCTTGAACCCAGGAGTTTGAGACCAGCCTGGGAAACATACTAAGACCATGTCTTTACAAAAAATACAAAAAGTAGCTGGGACTGGTGGCATGTGCCTGCAATCCCAGTGCTTTGGGAGGTTAAGGTGGGAGGATTACTTGAAGTGAGCCAAGGCCATGCCACTGCACACCATTGTGGATGACTGGATGAGACCCTTTATCTAAAAAATTAAAATAGGCCAGGCATGGTGGCTCACACCTATAATCCCAACACTTTGGGAGGCCAAGGCGGGAGGATCACCTGAAGTTGGGGGTTCGAGACTAGCCTGACCATCATGGAGAAACCCCATCTCTACTAAAAATACAAAATTAGCTGGGTGTGGTAGCGCATGCCTGTAATCCCAGCTACTTGAGAGACTGAGGTAGGAGAATTGCTTGAACCTGGGAGGCAGAGGTTGCAGTGAGCCAAGATCACACCATTGCACTCCAGCCTTTTCAACAAGAGTGAGACTCTATCTCAAAAACAAAAAAACAAACTATATGTATATGTCTATGTAAGACAAATAGAGTCAATATCTATGTGAGATAAATGAATGTTTTTATTTTTTTTTTCTCACATCCGTTTTGGAAGTAGATATTTTTATCCATAAAATATAAGACCTAGCCTGTAATCCCAGCACTTTGGGAGGCCGAGGCAGGCAGATCACCTGACGTCAGGAGTTTGAGACCTCATGTGAAACTTTGTCTCTACTAAAAATACAAAAAATTAGCTGAGTGTGGTGTCACGCACCTGTAGTCCCAGCTACTTAGGAGGCTGAGGCAAGAGAATCACTTCAAACCAGGAGGTGGAGGTTGCAGTGAGCCGAGATTGCACCATTGCACTGCAGCATGGGCAACAAGAGTGGAACTCCATCTCTCTCTCTATATATATATACATACATATATACATACATATATATATATATACTGACATTTAAAGCTGCTAGATTGTTTCAACTTTTAAAAACCTTGCAACTTTTCAATGCTGCTATTGTTTTTGAACAATAGTCATTGAATAGAGAAGATACATCTGTTTTGTGCCTTTATAATTTACGTTAAGCAATTTTTAGTTTATCAAATTCTGTTTAGTTATTCTGCTTATTAGCATACTAGTTAGGTATGTCACCCTATTATTTGATAGGTATATACTCAGAATTGGTCATTCTTGAAATAATAGGGAATACAGCTCTCAAAGATTTTAGAAAAATCCCAATAAAAGAGCCATGATTCATAAAGGGTCCCAGGAGGAAATAGAGGGCATACTCACATTACGATAATTTGAGATGGGTTTCATAAAGAAATATTACAGATGTTTGGGAAATGTTTACAGGAGACACAGAGGAGAATGCCATTATCACCCCTACGATCGAGGGGAAAGGTAAGAAAATGGTTACCAGAACTCAGAAGGAAAGAGATATGTCATTTATCCCACTTTGAAAGGAACTATGATGTTAGGATGGAGGACAATGGAGTCGGGCGATCCCATAGGGAAGAGTTGGGGAAGAAACATCCCACATTTACTCTTGGCCCTCTCTGTGATCCATTGTCATGGTTTCTTCTGGGCTACACTGCACTGCTTGATATGATAGCCTGATCACAGATTGTTACTGAAATGTGGTTTTAGTTATAAAATACATCCCAAATGTTGAAGACAGTATGGAAAAAGAATGTAAAATATCACCTTAATAATTTTATGTTAAATAAAAGTAGAATCAGGGCCGGGCGTGGTGGCTCACGCCTGTAATCCCAGCACTTTGGGAGGCTGAGGTGGGGTGGATCACAAGGTCAAGAGACCGAGACCATCCTGGCTAACACGGTGAAACCCTGTCTCTACTAAAAATACAAAAATTAGCTGGGCATGGTGGCGTGCACCTGTAATCCCAGCTACTCAGGAGGCTGAGGCGGAAGAATCGCTCGAACCCAGGAGAAGGAGGTTGCAATGAGCTGAGATTGCGCCACTGCACTCCAGCCTGGCGACAGAGCAAGACTTTGTCTCAAAGAAAAAAAACAATAGAATCAGTAGCATGAACATATATATTTGATATACACTATTATTAAACATTAACATGTATTACATATGTATATATCAATATATGCAATATGTAATGATATCTAACATGTTTTTATCTGCTTTTTAATTTTAAAATGTAGCTATTAGAAAATTTAAAATTTTAGAAAATTACCAAAATTCAAAAACACATTTACACATATATCATACCATATCACATAATATCATACCATATCACATAATTTATCTTGGACAGGACTAGGCTAAATCTACCAGAAAGTAGAGGATGTGGGAATCTGTTGATACAGTTAATTACAGGCCGGCCTCCTGCAGCAGAGAAAAGGTTGGAGAAGGAGGTTGAGTGACCCTGGGGAGAACAACAGAGATGTTAATAAAGAACACTAAACCTAGAAAGATTTACCTTAAGTAAGTGGACATTTTTCTTGGTGATTTCTATTGTTGGCCTGTGAAATAATTTGTTAGGAAACTTGTTGGGACATTCTATATTACATGAAGACTAATATATATTTTTTTCTTTTTAAATGGCATAGACGGTGGAACACATAATCAGCCGAGTCCTATCCAATTGTAAGTTTTAATTTTTATGTGTGTTCCATTTTGCTGAACTCTAAGTATAAATTGAAATTCATATTATGGAAGTATATGTAGGTATTTAAGGGACAATTATAGCAGGCCTGACAAGTAGAAGACATTTTTTATTTTACTTATTTTCTTTCTTTCTTTTTTTTTTTTAAGAGACAGAATCTAGCTATGTTGCCCAGGCTGGAGTGCAGTGGCTATTCACAGGCGAGATCCCACTACTGATCAGCACAGGAGTTTTGACCTGCTCCATTTCTGGCCTGGTCCAGTTCACCTCCTTAGGCAACCTGGTGGTCCCCAGCTCCCGGGAGGTCACCATATTGATGCCGAACTTAGTGTGGACACCCAATCGGCATAGCGCACTACAGCCCAGAACTCCTGAGCTCAAGCAATCCACCAGCCTTAGCCTCCCGAGTAGCTGGCACTACAGGCACGTGCCACTGCACCTGTCAAGTAGAAGACATTTTAAAACACAAATTTATTTTATGAGATGGGGTCTAACCATGTTGCCCAGGTTAGTCTTGAACTCCTGGACTCAGGCAGTCCTTCCACCTCAGCCTCCCCAGTTGCTGGGATTACAGGTGTGAACCACTGCACCTGGCCTAGAAAACATATTTTAAAATATTTTGGGGGGATGGTATTTCTGAGATTTGATTAACATTTTTTTTTTGAAAACTATTTGTTTAAATGTGGGCATTTATCTGTTTATTAAGTAAATATTGATTGAGCAGCTTTTATGTTCCTTCACTGAGCTTATTGTCTAATATAATATGAAGAGAGAGATATTTAGCAAGCAAACAAATAATATTAATTTTATGTTTTATATATAATACATAAATTGTTATACATATTTTGAAGAAAGAAAAACAAACTAATGTATAATAATGACTGGCGTGTGATTATGGGGTCTTATTTTAGATTAGGATGGTAAATTAGTTTTTCTATTGTTATGTAACAAATTAGCATGAACTCAGCCATTAAAAAAACACTCATATTATACATGGCTCTGTAGATCAGAAGTCTGGCATGGTGTGGCTGGGTTCTCTGCTCACAAGGCTGAAATAAAAATTCTGCTTCCAAGTCCATTGTTGTTATTGTCAGAATCGAGTAACTTGCAGCTGTAGAACTGAGATCCTTGTTCCTTGCTGGCTGTTAGCCAAGGGCTACTCTGGGCTCCGGTAGCCTGCAGCATTCCTTGAATTCTTCCATCTTTGTCAGCAATGGCATGTGATAGCTTCAGAAACTTCACATCTCTGACTTCTTCAAACAGCCAGACCTCAGGTGATCCACCCGCCTAGGCCTCCCAAAGTGCTGGAATTATAGGCTGTGAGCCACCATGCCCAGTTTATCTTGTCTGTTTGAAACAGCCATTGTAACTGCTATGAGGTCGTATCTTTAAAGGGCTCATATGACTAGGTCGCTTCCACCCAGTTAATCTCTTTATCCAAAGGTCAATAGATTTGGGACCTTCATTTCATCTCCATACTTCCTTTACAGCAGTAGCTACATTAGTGTTTGACTGAATAACTGGGACATGTATGTTTCTCAAGGCCAGGAACCTGGGGGGTCCATCATAGAATTCTTCTTACTAAGGATGGTTAGGAAAGCAAAAGCCTTTTGGAGGTGTTTCCATTTCAACTAAAGCCTGAATGATGAGAAATTACCAGAAATATAAAGATCTGGGGGGTGGGGCTGAGGGAAAGAATTATTGCTAGAGATATACATTTCAAATTGTGAATCCCTCAAAAATTTATAATGGAATATCAATTCAAAACCTCTGAAAGCTTCTGGAAGTATACAGACCATTACATATTAGAATTTAATGATAGCTGTATACCTACGCTTGCTGTATAAATATTGAATTTTAAACATTGAAGTTTAGCAAAGAGTAGTATACAAAGAACAATTCCTGAAGGATCATACACTTTCTCTACTTCCCCAACTTTTTACTCTCTTCCTCTTTTTCTAGGCACCAGCCTCTTGTTTGTCTTCTTCATGTATCTTTCTGTTCCATCTTCCTCTTCCTTTACTGTCACATGGTCTTAATCACTATAATATGCTCATATTTATGCCCTTGCACAATCTTTCCTGTGATCTCACGTATCTAGAAGAATCCTTTTAGATATCTATCTTTAGAGAGTCAGCACTCTAACACTAATGAAAGACCTGCTCTAGGCAAAACTAGGAAAACTGTTCTTTCACTGTCCTTTGATCTTTCCTTTAAGCCCTTGTGACTTCTTTTCTCCCGCCTTTACTCTACTGAGCAGCCAAAGATCTCAGGCCTTTTCCTTTTCCAGCATTAATGCTCAGATTCAGCTAGATCCTACTGGACAACTTTTACATATATTAAAGTTTAAATTATTGATGAGTAGTTTCATGTGTGCAGCGGGTATCCGTATTTTAACACTGGACAGTTGGTTAATTCATAGGACTGAGGATTTAATCATGAAATCTTCAGAGTAACCAGGTTAGATGCCAACCATGCTCAATGTCCTTATGAACTGTCCTGCGGAGAAAAGCAGCACCAGGCTCTTTGTGTATTTCTTGTATAGCGTCAGACACTAATTTGTTCATTAGCAGTGGTTTTCTTAAATCATGTCATATACAATATTCCTCTACTCTAGGGATATAAACAAGGACTTAAACTTTCTTTAAAGCTCTGCTAGCCATTATTTTTCTATGGAATCTCCATTAAAATACTGTATTAAGTTAGTAGAACAACAAGTATATAAAACTGAAAAATACAAAAGAGATCTTTAAGAAAGATTTCTTGGTATATAAGCAGAGAAAAAAAAGACATCTGGCCTGTTTCCCCAATGATAGTATGAAGCATAATAGAAGAGAATATGTATTGAAAGGGGATATTACAAGGATTATTCATTTTATTTTGCCCAATTAATCAGGTGGATATACATATAATATATATGAGTAAATATCTTTCAGATTTATCTGAAATGAAGAGAGCTTTCCAAAATAAATGCTGTTTTCACATTTAATGGGCTAACAGTATATCCCAAATGTCTATATCATATGTTTCAGGTGTGTGACAGAATAGTGTAGGGTGAGGGCTAGCTTAAAAATTAGGACAAGAGGCAAACACAGTGGCCAAACTGGTATGACCTAGGGTGAAAGAGATGCTCTTGATAATTTTTGGGAAACGAGACCCAAAGCTCTTGAAGACAAGAGGAAAGTCACATTAGAGCTAGAAGTTTTCTATCTTACCTTTTTTCTTTTACAAATAACTCCAAGAGAGCTTGAGAAACTCACCCAAATTCATAATAATTACTTGGGTATGAGCATTTGACCATATGTACATATCACATCACACATGCAAGTCGTATTTTGCACCTTCCAAACATCTTTTCTGGTTCCATTGCCATTTTTTGAGATCTACTTCCCTTGTGCTTCTCGCTCTTTAAAGTGGGCTTTGATCTTAACTTTAGGACTATTTCACCTGTTTTAAAGAGATTTTATCAAACTTTAGTGTACAGATTCTGGTTCAGCAGGTCTGATTAATTAGGACTGAGATTTTGCAGCTCTCACAAGCTCCCAGGTGATATTGGTGCTTGTCTGTGGACCACACTTTGAGTAGCAAGGAATTAGGTTATTGGGGTTTCAAAACTTGACCCTAAAATGCTTGTGTAAATCATGAGGAAATTGATATTAGGTATAAATGCCAAATGAATTCTACTTTCTTAGGATGGCCAAAGATGTATTCAAGGAATATTTATCAAGACCTTAAAATATACCAGTCATTGTTCTATTAAGAGAAAAGATGAACTCTTTTTTTTTTTTTTTTTTTTACTGTCATTTCTACTGTTATAATAAAATAAAGTGTCAATTAAAAAACTATTTTAAGACAATCTCGTTCAGTCACCCAGGCTGGAGTGCAGTGGCATGATCTTGGTTCAATGCAACCTCTGCCTCCTGGGTTCAAGTGATTCTCGTGCCTCAGCCTCCTGAGTAGCTGGGATTACAGGTGCACACCACCAAACCTGGCTAATTTTTATGGTTTTTTTTTTTTTTTTTTTTGTAGAGATGAGGTTTTAGCATGTTGGCCAAGCCTGTCTCCAACTCCTGACCTCAAGTGATCTGCCCACCTGAGCCTCCCAAAGTGTTGGGATTACAGGCATGAGCCACCATGCCCGGCCTAGTGCCATTTTTTTTTCCTACTTAGACATCACTTTTTATGTGCTCAAGCAGAGTTGCTTTCTGATATGTACTTTGGATATCGGTTATGTATACTGAAAGACCTTTTACAGTAATTGCCTCCTTTATTCTATCAGCATACTGTTCAAATTCCTGGAACTTGGAAATACTTTTAGAGATTATTTTCAATGAAATGTTTTAATAAAATATTTGGTCAATTAAAAAATGGAAAAACATATTTACTTTTAATCCCAGGGAAAAATCAGCCTGTATTGTATGGTACTTAAATTTGTTAAATCTGCACAGAATGCTTTGTACGACACTTGAGCTAGGATCACTGATTTGCTTCCACAGCTGCCCCATGTGGTCTTTGGTGACATAACCCAGGTCAGGCTGACATGCCAAATAACTAACATTGATAAGTGACAACCAGAAAGAGTGAGCTGAATTATTCGGCACTGTCTTCCCTCATTGCAAGGGCAACAACCTCAGCATTTATTAATCCAGTGTAATGCTCACTTTGTAATTAACCTGGGAGCTACATCAAACATCTAATTGCACCTCTGACAGCAAGAGGGTAAGTTTTGTTGAGCCTTAAACCTCTCTCAACACATCTCTAGGAAGTGCAGTTTTGTAGCTGTCAGTTAGTGGCTGTGAGAAAAAAAATAGCAGTCATGCTATTGCAACAGTGATTACTCCAGCCTCTTCTTTCAGTTAATGAAGTGTTGAAAGTTCAAGACCCAAGTTATTGGTAGAACTAATGAGAACCAAAATACATTAATACTTGCTGGAATGAATCTTTTAGGATTTAAAGCTTATTAATAATCATGCTTTGATAGGACTCTATTTTGTATGCATTTCCTCATTTGCTATAATTTATTTGTTCATGCATATCTTTTTGTTATGTGAAATATAAACTACTTGAGAGCAAAGATGGTACCACTTGTTTCTACATTGTGTCTGTATACAGCCTTGTTCATTATAAATGTTCAGGACTGCTTGGTGAATAAAAACAGAATGCAATCTGTGTCCTTACCTTCCTTCTTAGCACCAAATGCTTTCTGCTTATTACTAATAAGTTTTCCTTGTCTATCCTCACCTTCCTGATTATGGCTGGATTAGATAATTAGAATATTTTCTCTAAGAAGTTTAGATTAATTCCCATGATTCCCCAATTGACTTCCCTAGAAAAACTAAGAAGTGTAGATTACCTAAAATGTCTGAAAATCTTCTGGGGCGTCTGGACCTTGAATAATGGGAATATAATAAGAGGCATCATGGAGGTGAGCTCTTTTCAGTAGTGGTTTCAAGAAGACCAAAATTTACTCTTCAGCTTCCCTTCAATCATTCTATGTAATTCAAAAAGTAACATATCTGGACATAAATTTACATAACTTTCCTGAAAACATATTCCCACCACACTATTATTACAATAATGTAATATATGATAGGCCAGGCGTGGTGGCTCATGCCTGTAATCCCAGCACTTTGGGAGGCCAAGGCGGGTGGATCACCTGAAGTCAGGAGTTCAAGACAAGCCTGACCAACATGGTAAAACCTGTCTCTGTTTATAATAATAATAATAATAATAATATATGATAATAGAACTATGGCATTGAATATGTCCTCAATAAATATTAGCCATTGACTATTCTGGCTATGAGTCTAAATTCTGGCTATGAGACTATTCTTATGTCTATGAGGACTATTCTGGCTATCTGGCTATGAGACTATTCTGGAAATGAGTCTAAATATGGACCCAAGCCCCACAATATTAAAATATGTGCTTTAATTTGATCACCCTTAGACCTAACTGTTCATTATGTAAAAGTGGTGGTTTAAAGAGAACCAGTAATCTCTGATCATCAGCTAACATCACTGCATGCCAGGTACTGTATTAAGAACTTCATATGCATCAACTCATTTAATCTTCATGACATCCCTATAAAGTAGGTGTAATTTTTCTACCCACTTTACAGATGAGAAAATGAAAGTGCAGAGAGATATTAAGAAATTTGTTCGGCCGGGCACGGTGGCTCACGCCTGTAATCCCAGCACTTTGGGAGGCCGAGGCGGGTGGATCACGAGGTCAAGAGATCGAGACCATCCTGGTCAACATGGTGAAACCCCGTCTCTACTAAAAAATACAAAAAAACATTAGCTGGGCATGGTGGTGCATGCCTGTAATCCCAGCTACTCAGGAGGCTGAGGCAGGAGAATTGCCTGAACCCAGGAAGCGGAGGTTGCAGTGAGCCGAGATCGCGCCATTGCACTCCAGCCTGGGTAACAGGAGCGAGACTCCGTCTCAAAAAAAAAAAAAAAAAAAAGAAATTTGTTCAAGGATATTCAACTAGAAGGCACATAACAGATTCAAACCCAAATTTACCTAACTCTAGAGTTTGTTCTCACCTTTAGTACACCCTGTGTCTCTTCTAAACCAAGCTTACTGTAAATGACATATGGAAATAGAAGTGTTGCCAGTTCTAAAACCATACTGTATAGGTGTAAACCTAAAATAAATGCTTCATTGGATTGGCATAAACAGGTTTCCTAATCACGTAGATATTATTTTCCTGTCTTGAAAAGATATTTTATTACAGCAGACTAGACTAAAGAGTTGGTTATACAGATTAAATATAATTTCATATGGATAGTCTGCAGAAGCAGTGAAGAGAAAATTCATATTTGTCGACACTCCAAAAGTGTATTCAATTCAGTAGACTTTGCTGCCCTTCATGCCCTATCGTAGAGAGCAATTCACTAAAGTCTACTCGTGTAACAATAGCAATAGGGACTTTAAAAGGATAAACCTCACTCCATCCTGTTTGTAATGAAACAGATTACCTTCTTCTTATTCTTATATGACTTTACATAGACGAATCATCACATGAATTCAATTTTTAATTCTGTATACTCCACTCAGCACTGTTAGCCTTTTTCTTCCTGCTGAGTCTTAAGGCTTGAAAGATATTATATGTGTTTAATGTGGATGTGCATTATGTAAACATTTCATCATTGCCGAACATCTTTCTTTTTTCCTCTCTCTTTTTAAACTGTAAATATTCTGAAATGACCATCTATACACAGCTTGCCTGTCCTCCTTCTCTCCCTCCATCCCCTTTCTTCATGCCTCCGACCTCCCTTCCCCTTTCTTTCTTACTCTTCTCCTTTGTTCTCTCTCTCTCTTTTTAAGATAAAATGTGACAAGTGATGAAAAGATAAGAATATTTTTGTGACCCTTGAAACCTCTTGCCAAATTATTTACCAGGAATATTGTACCAGTTTATGCTGAAATCACCAACGTACGGGAGCATTATCCCTTTCATATTTGCCAGAGTTTTTCATTATAATTTTAAACTTAATGTAATGATAGAATGCTTCCTCATTAAGAAAAATCCTCTTCTTTTAGGAAGAGCTCCTTTTAAAGGTTTTCATTTTTTAGATTGTTAGAGAAGTAAATCTTTTGAATAATTAAAACATATTCAGTTACCTAGACTTCTCTTTTTAGAGACAGACTACCAAAACCAGTCTATTCTCCACCATATATACTTAAGACGCATTAGACACATTGTTATATCTGTCAAATTACCTCTCCTTGCTTGTCTACTCAAGATATTACACTACTATCTTAGTTGAAACAAAAAAGTTCTCCTGTGTTAGCTTATTTTTTAAAAAATTTAATTAAAACAAAATTTTTTAACCACAGGCTTAATTTGCATTTAGAGGTTCCCATTTTCTTCCTCTCAATGTTACCCAATAGATACCACAAAGTAACTGCTTCTGTCCAGACTGGCAGTACAGAACTGTTGTGGTTCTAATGATAAGAAGAGAAGTAACCTCCAAAGAACCCAGGGTTCTTATTTGCAGAACCAATCAATAATTAGTAATAATTTGGCTTTACATACTTTCTCTTTGATGAAGTTCTAGTAGAGATGGATGATGGACAAGCGTTGAGCAAGGTTGAAAGCTTATGCTACATATTTTTTTTGTTGTTTTTTTCAAAAGTTTCACAATTTATTTATTGAAAGGTTATATGTTATTTTTAATTTTGAGAAACTTTTTATTTTGAAAACTTCAAACCTAAAGACAGATTAAAAGAATAGGACAATGAACATTGTAGATTCTCCATGTACATTCATGAATTGTCAACATTTTGCCATATTTACTTTGTCTCCTTTTCCTTATATTACATTTTTCCCCCCTAAAAAAGTTGAGAGTAAGTTGCAGGCATCTTACCCCTAAATACCATAGCATATATCTCCTGATAATAAGACATATCTATATATATCTGTATATAGATATGTCTTATAAACATATATATATGACTTACATACTATATATTGTGTATGTATGTGTACATATAACCATAATACTATTGCCACTCAGGCTATTTATCATTAATATAATACTATTGTTGAATATACAATCCATCCATACCCAAATTTCCTCAATTGTCCTAATGTCTTATTTTTTTTAACAATATATCAAGAATTATGTATTATCTTTAGTCTCTAATCAGAACAGTTTCCTAGCTTTTTTGTATTTCATGATATTTTTGAACATTCTAGACTCTTCTTTATGCCAATCCACCTCCACACCAACCTTATTTTTTGGATTATGGAAGCTGTCTTTCTGACTGTTATAGCAACATATTTTTGACACTATTTCTCCACATTCTTTTGTCTTTTTCCTCCCATATCTCTGTGCTATCTCCCATATCTCTCTGCTATTTTCTTATTTTTCCCTTTCATCAGTATTTGGGACAACTTTTTGTTTTATATTTATTTTTTAATTTTATTTTCTTCTCAACTTTTCCCCTTCCCTGTAGGCTTTCATGTGTTTCCTTGAGATAATACTATTTTTAAAAATTGTAATTCACTTGGTGTTATTTGTCTTTTTCTAACTCTCTAGCACCTCCCCCCAAGATGATGTGCTCCCTGAAAAGGCAACTCTGTTTTTACAAGTATTTTCTAAAGTGTAACTTAAATTATCCTTTAAGAATTATACTTATTCTCCCTCTCATTTCCTCAGCTTCCTTTCCTTTAGGCAGATTTTAGCTGAAATTCTCATTTTCCAAGTTGCCCTAAATCAGAACTTTACTTTTACTAAAGTATGTTCATTTAGATAAAGTATATTATGCTGACTTTGACCTTATGGTGGAAAAACACATTTTGTCACATTCTTGGTTCAACGTTCATGAGATTTTTGTCTGTTTTAGTTGACACAAACCTTGGATTTGAGGTTTAAAAGAAGAAAAAAGAGCTTAACATACCTAACCAGATATGCATATTGAAAATGGCTATTGTAAAGTGTCATTCCAATTATTTCAGGATAATAATACCAAATGCAGTCTATTTGAAAGAATTTTAAAGCTGAAGGGGCTTTGGAGATAATTAATTTATTTTCCTTTGTATTCAGATGAGGAAACTGGGAGCCCAAATTACTTAAGGTCAAAATTGGTGGTAGAGAAAATTCAAGGGATCTCATATCCTAATTTTCAGTTCATCATATATTCATTGCTCTCACTGTATTTCAATTTAAAATTTTCCTGGAAATAATATTCAGAGACGTAAAAGAATTCATTGAAAAGCATTTGGAAATATGTGACAACAAAGAATTAAGAACACCTCATTAGCTATAGCATCTGGTTTAAAAAGAGCCTTGCTTTGATGACTGTTGCTGTGGACCTAACATGCATCGATTTATTGTTTTGTATCTGACATTGTTCTAAGCATTTTACACGCGTTCATTAATTTAATCTTGACAATATCCCTAAACGTTGATATATTATCATTCCCTTTTACATAGGCAAAATTGGAGGCACAACAATTTTGGGTAACTTTTCTAAGGTCATTTAACAACAGGAAGAATCAGAATGGGCTGCAAACTCAAGCAGTATTTTTCCAGGGCTGTGTACCTAACGGTTGTGATACACTGCCTCTCTTGATTTTAAGAGCTTCAAACACAAAGGCCACTCTTTTTCTTTCACAGAAATGGAAACTGAGGCACAAATGGTTTTGAATGTTTTCTTTATTGTTACCCAGTCAAATGCAAATAGATATCCCAAACTAACTTTGCCTCATATTGAGAATTTTCCCAAATCACAAGGGTGCAATATCCTCCATTCTAATAGGGAAGCCATTTCTGGTGAGACATCCCCAGAAATTTTATTCACAGTTACATTGGTTGATCACATTGTTTCTTCTTGCCAGTGTGAATTGGCAAGATGGTTGTCCATGGTTTATAGCATCTATGATTATAAAATCATTTTCTGTATACAGAACTAAGTTACTAGTATCTGTTAGAGGCCAGATATTTTCAACCAACTAACACTCTTCTTTTAGAAATGGAAAATGCTAAACATGGTTGCTCATGCTTATAATCCCAGCACTTTGGGAGGCTAAGTCAGGAGGATTGCTTGAGCCCAGGAGTTCGAGACCAGCCTGGGCAACATCATGAGACCCCCATCTCAAAAAATAAAAATAAAAAAAGAAAAACAGAAAATAGCACTAAATTAAACTCTGCATGCCTCATTTGTGATGAATTTGGTCATCATTTTCATTAGCATACTAACAATGTCTATATGGCTATTGCTACAAAGGAATTTTTTCAAAATGTCATTCAGACTAGATATAACTTTACTATAGTCCATAACTAAGTAGGTAATAGAAAATAGAAATTTTGGCCAGACGTATGACATATGAACTGAATTATCAATCAAGGTTGACCTAACAAGGGAATAAGTTTTCAGCTGATGATCTAAGTTCTGACTGTTTCAGAAACATCTAGAAAGAAGAATTGTAATATAATATACTTGGTGAATAATGTATAACACCATGATGAGTGACTCTCTATTGGATTTATGGCAAGTAGGAAGTGACACTTAAAAAACAGGAAGAATTGGGCTGACTTTCACAAAGTTGTCCCCTATTTGTCTCTTTCTCAGCTTTGTGTAGGCTAAAAGATGATTACCTGAAGATGGAAAGAGGCATAAAAGGTCTCCTGATGCTGGCGAGGTACTGAGGACTTAAGGTGCACCTTGAATTAAATTTGACACTAACATATAATCTTTTTCTGACAATCTGGAGAATAAAATGGTCTCTAACATCTTGGGGTGGCTACTTGCAAAAAAAAAAAAAAAAAACGACTGGCATCTCCAATAAAATTTCTCCTACTGTTTTGGGAAGCAGCCTACACAGCAGGTAACTACAGTTTGGCCGGAACGTAAGTCAGCCAAAGCCTTATCTCAATAACATGTCCTGCTTGCAAAATGAAGTGTAAGAGTGCAACTCAGGAAGAGTGCATGGCTGAGCAAGTGTTCTGGGGAAAGGACTTGGAAAGAGAAAGAAAGATGAGAATAATAAGAAAGAGGAATCCTAAACATTCCTTTTGGGCCTTCTAGATGCTGCATCAAATTCCAGAATCTTATATCCTATGTCCATTATAACAGAAATTATGTAGGGAATTTAACGTATAAATCTAAACATGTAAGGCAATGCTACATGTTTGCTGAGAGAATTTATTGTTGAAGAACATAAAATGTGACTTTGTTTTCTGAGGCAGAGGTCTGTGATATACCTTAACACAAGTATTAAGCAGTTCGCTACACTCAAATAAGTGGTTTCAAATTGCAGGAACTTTCAAGGGAAAGGTGATAAAAGAGCAGTAAAAACCTTTGTAAGGAAAATGTAGGCTAAGGCTAATTAGTATTATTATTATTTGAGACAGGGTCACACTGTTGCCCAGGTTGGAGTGCAGTGGCAAACCTGGCTCACTGTAGCCTCAACTCCCTCAGTCTCTCAAGTAGCTGAGACCATGGGTGTGTGCCACCATGCCTGGTTAATTTCTTAAAATTTTTGGTAGAGACAGGCAACATTTTTGTTGCCCAGGTTGGTCTTGAACTCCTGGGCTCAAGCAATCCTCCTGCCTTGGTCTCCCAAAATGTTAGAATTACAAGCATGAGCCATCACACCCAGCCATTTTTTTACACTTAAAGGACGATATGTGTTAAATTATCAGTGGGGTCCTTGGGCCACAGAGAAAAGTGCTACTGGATATAAGATCTGCATTTTGGCCGATTTTATTTAAAATTGCATTATGTTAATTTTTAAAAAATAAAATAGGAAAACCAGGTTCAACATGTCATGTTGGGATTTGGATAGCATGTATACTTTGCTGTACATCCATCTATCTATCTATCTATCTATCTATCTATCTATCTATCTATCTGTCTATCTATGCTACCATAGGAACCATATTCCTGGGCTACTGTGAAAGCTGCTTTTTTCTCATCCCCACCCTCAGAGGTCACAGTGGCTTAGAACCCAAAGAACTTGGGACTTAATACTCAACATTAGGGAAGTCCAGATTTTCAGCTGCATATGGTTTAAGCAGAATTTCTAGGATTCACCTGGAAACCTGAACTATGGATTTAGTGGGAAAAGTTTTCTAATTCCAATTGACTGATTTACTAAGGCATTTTGGAACACAGTGTATTTTTAATCTAATGGTTTCTAAAACTTTCTATGCATTTCTGAAATATATGTAATATATTGTTCTCTATAAAGTATGTACACTTTGGGGGACTGCAGATGCTGTGTCCATTTCAGGTCCAGTTAAAAGTACAAAGCTTGTTCTCCTCACTCTTAGCTGATTTCTAAGGAATTATATCTCAATCCTAGCATTTGACTTACTACATTTTTCTGGATCAAGTGAGACTTTTTAAAAAACAAATATATTTATGTTATTTCCAAATGCAGATATTTCAACTACTTATACTTTAATGAAGATTTATACTGCTTTTATTTTTTAAATTCCCAGAGAAATTTCCAAAAGCTCTCTTAATCATTCAGGCCTCTCCAGATACTCCTGGACTTGTTACTACCGCACAACCATACTGGAGCCAGCACTGATTTCCCCACTGTACTTTGCTGCACACTGATGGCGACGTGGCATAGGATTTATTCCTTGGCATTGGTGGCTTCAATCAATTTCCTCGTGCACTTCCTCTTTTTTATTTTTTGCAAATTTATGTCCTTTTTCCTTCCTCTCTCTTATTCATTAGCTAGTTAGAACAGATTCTGTAGTCATTGTTAAAATAACCAGCAAATAAAGAGCAAGAGGTAGAGTCAGCCTCTTGGAAGGAGTCAGACAGCATCAAAAGTCCACATTCAGTGTCAAGCACTGTTACTTTGTTTGGCATCAGAAGTGGGAACCAGGATTAAGAAACACAGATTATATCTATCACTCCATAGAACAGCAGCCTAAGACAGAAAAGAAGTCCTTGTTCCTCATATTTTCTAAGAAGCTTTTGCAAAAGTTCTGGAACAGGAAACTAGAGCTATTTCTCTGGTTATGTAAGCTCATCTACCAGGGCAAATGAAGGATAGATGTGCCATTTTGGGTATTTAGGAAAGAAATTTTAGCTCACACTGGGAACATGCTTTCTGGACAACTATGAATGGATGGTTGTTGTTATGAGCACCATCTTCCTGGACTATTGCAAAAGCTGCTGTTCCTCTGGTTTCCCACCTTCAGAGTTTCCAGTAAGTCAAGACTTAAAGATAACAAGGACATGTAACTCAATTCTTGGATGGTATATTTTTTGCTACATCATGTGTTGATTAGACTTTCTGCAATTTACAGAACCTAACCATAGAGCTGTGAATGTAAAAGTTCCAAATAGCTGTATCCACAGATTTGGCCACAGGAATTGGGGCTGGTTTGGTGGACTCAAGGCAAATGATGGTTCATGTAATTGCTAATGCTTCTGACTCAAAGAGGTTGGGACCAGAAAATTTGTTTTTGTGCTTGGGGCTTGGATTATGATGCAAAACTAGAAGAAACAAGAGGAATAGAAAGGTCAAAGTAGAAGCTAGGGTGGGAGGAAATTGCAAAAACATAAGCAGGGCTATTTATGAAGATAGATGGCAAGTAAGATGGAATGAGGTCACTATAATATAATTTTAGAACATTTTCATCACCCCAAAAAGAAACTTGATACCTATTACCAGTCATCCACCTTTCCTCACACTTATCTCTTCATGGACCAACCCAGTTCTTGGTAACCACTAATCAACTCTCTGTCTCTATAGATGTGACCATTATGGACATCTCATATAAATGGAATCATGCAATATTTGGTTTTTGTTTGTTTGTTTGTTTCTTTTTTTTTACTGGCTTCTTTTACTTCACATAATGCTTTCAAGTTTTATTCAAGTTGTAATATATATTGGAATTTCATTCCTTTTTATGTTCTTTCTTTTCTTTTTATCATTGGCTTGCTTTTAATTAGCTTTAGCCTGTAAGTTTTTACTAATGTAACCAACCAGGTAAGGATAGGAGGAGCTGTTTCCCAACACTTCTCATGTAAACCAAGTTTTAGGTTTTCCTTTGTAGTAAAACAGGCTCTTCAGCGTTTACAAGCAATAAGCCGTGAAAATTCTCTCTCTGTGATTCCCCCTGTATTCTTCTAGTCAATCTCAGGCTGCTACCTTTAGACAGAAAGTGTGAAGAGACTTTTTTCTTGTATCTGTAGTGGAAATCTTAGCAGCAGACAGTAACTGCTTCCACCTTTTAATTTTCAAATAATGTTCTATTGTATGGATATACCGTATACTATTTATCGATTCATTAGTTGATGGACATTTTAGTTGTTTCCACTTTTTTGGCTAATACAAATAATGCTGCTGTAAACATTTATGTACAAATTTTTATGTGGACATGTTTTCACTTCTTATGGGTACATACCAAGGAATGGAATGGCTGGGTCACATAATAACTCTATATTTAACAGTAAACGGTTAACTGCCAAACTGATTGCCAAAATGGTAGCATCATTTTACATTCACATCAACATATATGAGTCTTATCATTTCTCCACATTCTTGCCAACATTTGTTATTGGTGTCTTCTTGAATTTAGTTATCCTAGTTAATGTGAAGTGCTATATTATTGTGGTTTTGTTTTGCATTTTCCTAATGACTACTAATAATGTAATTTTCATGTCCTTATTGACCATTCATATATGTTCTATGGAGAAATGTATATTAACCCTTTGCTCATTTAGAAAATTAGGATGTCTTTTTATCACTGAGTTGTAAGCCTTTAAAAATATATTCTAAATAAAAGTCACTTAATAACTTACAAATATTCTCTCCTATTATTTAGGTTGTTATGTTAGTGTCTTCCAGAGAAACAAAACCAGTAGGACACACACACGCACACACACACACACACGCACACACACACAGAGGCATACAGAGCTTTCATTTTCATTTTTAACAAGCTAAAGTTGTGTGGCCCTGCAACAAGCGATTCTATCAGTGCCATTTTTCTAACAGCAGTATGCTCCCTTTGTGTCTCTGTGTCACATTTTGGTAATTCTCACAATATTTCAAACTTTGTCATTATTATTATATCTGTTACAGCAATCTGTGATAAATGATCTTTGATGATACTATTGTAATTTTTGGGGGGCTATACAAACCATACCCATAAAAGATGGCAAACTTAATAAATGTTGTGTATGTTCTGATTGCTCCACTAACCACCCATTCTCCCATCTCTCTCACTCTCCTCAGGCCTCCCAACAAGATTGAAATTGCCCTACCATGGCCTCTAAGTGTTCCAGTGAAAGGAAGAGTTGCACATCTCTCTTTTAAATTAAAAGCTAGACATAATTAAATTTGGTGAGGGAGGAAGGTCAAAAGCCACGATAGGCTGAAAGCTAGGCCTCTGTGCCAAAGAGCCAAGTTGTGCATGAAAAGGAAAAGTTCATGAAGGAAATTAAGAGTGCTGCTTCAGTGAACACATGGAAGATAAAAGAAGAAAACAGCCTTAATGCTGATATGGTGAAAGTTCTAGTTTGTCTGGATAGAAGATCAAACCAGCCACAACATTCCCTTAAGCCAAAGCCAAATCCAGAGCAAGGTCCTAACTCTCTTCAATTCTACAAAGACTGAGATTGGTGAGGAAGCTGCAGAAGAGAAGGTAGAAGCAGTGCTTGCTTCTTGCTTTACCTGCTGCAGTTGCTTTCAGTTGGAGGAAATTTATGCCACTTGTGTTTCAGAAAATCTGCAAAACCTGCTGGTGACCAGTGCCTCTGGGGAGCTTGAAGATTGCAGAGATGTTTACTACGAGCTCTTGGGACAATGGGGAAAATTATGTTTCATTGCGATCTATTGGAGATTTTGGAAATTTGGACTCTAATAGAGGGTTTGAAGCAGACTATCAATTATTGTGTGACATTAGACACTATGGTGATGTAATGGATTGACAGTTTTTTAACCAGGAAAGAATTGTAGCTGCTTCATCAACAGAATGTGTATCAGTTTCCCTTCACCATCTGAATAACCAGACTCTTTCAGTTAACCAGCTATGAACTACAGCTTATTACCACACAGGCCCGGAAAGTCATTCATGTAGCAGTGCACCATATACAGGTGTTGTGTGCAACAAACCAGAAATCATTAGTATTGGAGATGATGGTTGAATAAATCTCTTCAAAGATTATCACAAGGAAGCTGTAAGAACTGTAAACAATGCAGATGGTAGTATACTCCATAGTGTAATCTTTCTTCAAACTCCTGAGCTTCTTACTGTAAATTCGATTGGACAGTTAAAAATATGGGATTTCACACAACAAGGAAATGAACCTTTTCAGATATTGTCACTAACTGGTGACTGAATCCCCACTGTGTTGCTAGAAATCTCATCAAACAGCATATTGTAGCTACTGGTGGCCAGGATGGAATGTTGATTATTTGAAACGTTAGACAAGGTACTATGCTAGTATTTCCGCTGAAGGCTTACGAAGCTAAAATGAAAGCTAAAATTACTTTCATCCGTCCAACCCAGATCCTCCATTAATTGTTCTGAAGATGAATTCCTCTGGCACTGGGATGTTCCACAGATGTACCATAACTCTTTCACCGAGGAGGAAGAGCTAGTACTTTTTTGTCTCATACCATTAGTAACCAAGCTAATGTTCACCAGTCTCTCAAAGTTCTTGGCTCAGCACTCATCCTACAAAAGACCAAATTGAAATCACAAGCTTCCTTCTCAATAGGAAGCAATATGGAGAAAGTTCTAGTTCATCTGGATAAAGACCAAACCGTTTGGATGTTTTTGGTTCTTGTCTTGTTTGTAGAACTGATGCAGAAGCAATTTATGTTACTGGACAACTTTTTCCATGAAACTACTGTAATTATAAGATTTTAGATAAATGTACAATTGGTCTTTTGAATTCCACCTTTTGTGCAAAATTTTATTATCAGAATACGTGAAATTTGCAGGGGAAACATCAGTAGACTGCTGTTAGTGTCAATTTCCAGCGTTACCTTTTGTTAGTTGGATTTTCCCGCAACAGTTGCAGAATCTGACGGATGACCAGTGGTAAAAAATTGTGAACATGTGGAAGAACATCAGGGGGATTCTGGTACTGATGAATAATACATTGCCTTCAGACAACTATTGATAGCTCATGGAACTATTTCTTCATTTTTGATGTTGTGGGACTTAACACAACATCAGTGGTAGTTATGGGAACCAGCAATAGAGTCCTATAATGATTATTAGCATGTATACTCTTTCTTCGTGGCAATTGCCAGTGTTAATAATTATGCTTTTTATTGAAAATATTTTCTATAATAATTTTACACTTTATTTCCTTAATAATTTTAATAAACATTTTCAGACAGAATTGAGTAGAGCAAAAGTGAAACATTAATAGTTGCATTTGAAATTTTTTAAAGATGAAAATGTTTTGACAAATTCTTTTGTAAGAATATTTTTTAGAGCAGAACTCTGTCAACTTCTTAGACCGGACTCTATTTTTCTTGAGTTTCACAACATAGTTGAAAATTGCCAAACTGAACATTGTGCAACAAAGTAGAATTTGATATTGATAAGTGTACTGACTTTCAAACTAAAAGTTGATAGATAACAAATGATAATCATATGATGATGTGATAAGAGTAAAGAATTTGCCATCTTTATCCTTATATGCAATGTTAATAGTAACTTAACATAGTGTTTTAGACAGTTTTATGATATTGTCTTTCCAAAGTTCATTAGATGTTAAATGTATTATTGACTTAAAACCTTAATGGTAAATCACTACTATGACATAGTTGAAGTGTTCATTTACTTTATAATTACAATATTCATAATTATAGTACAGTTTTGCTTTTCTGTCCTGATAAATATTTTCAGTTTTTAAAATGCCACCTTAACCTCAGGGATTGCTGGATTTTTTTTATCTGTCTATGGTGTTATTGCCAGAACTAATTTTTAAAAGACTTTTTGTTACTATGAAAGTAATTAATTGCAGAAAAAGCAAATACCATCAAAAGAAAAATTTAAATACTCACAATTTCAAACAGACAATATTATTTTCATATTCCTGTCTATCCATCAATATATATGATTTTTTATAAAAATAAAAACATCCATGTATTGTTGTGGATGCACTTTCCCTAGCAGTAAACAAATTTTTAAAGATACAGATTATTTTTTAATTTGTTTTACACATTGAACAACCTCTAATCTTTTTTTTTCCTCCACTTTTAAGTTTCTAAGTACACTTTCAGGATGTGCAAGTTTGTAACATAGGTAAACATGTGCCATGGTGGTTTGCTGCAGAGATCAACCCATCATCCAGGAATTAAGCCTAGCCTTCATTAGCTATTCTTCCTGGTGCTCTCTCTCCCAATTTGTCCCTCAACAGGCCCCAGTATGTGCTGTTTTCCCCAGTGCATCCACGTGTTCTCATTATTCAACTCCCACTTACAAGTGAGAACATGCAGTGTTTTGTTTTCTGTTCTTTGCTGAGGATAACAGCTTCCAGTTCCATCCATGTCCCTGTAAAGGACATAATCTTGTCCCTTTTTTATGGGTGCATAGTACTACATTTTCTTTATTCAGTCTATCATTGATGGGCATTTGGGTTGATTCTATGTTTTTGCTATTGTGAATAGCGTTGCAGTGAACATATGCACACATGTATGTTTATGAAAGGATGATTTATATTCCTTTGGGTATGTACCCAGTAATGGGATTGCTGGATCAAATGATATTTCTGCCTCTAGGTCTTTGAGGAATCACCACACTATCTTTCACAATGATTGAACTAATTTCCTCTCCCACCAACAGTATAAAAGCATTCTTATTTCTCTGCAACCTTGCCAGCATCTGTTGTTTCCTGACTTTTCAATAATCACCATTCTGACTGGCGTGAGATGGTATCTCACTGTAGTTTTGATTTGCATTTTTCTAATGATCAGTGATATTGAGCTTTTTTTCATATGTTGGTTGGCCACATGAATGTCTTCTTTTGAGAAGTGTCTGTTCATGTCCATTGCCCCCTTTTTAATGGGATTGTTTTTCTTGTACATTTGGTAAACACATTTTTTCTACTCTCATTTTGAACTGCTACTTAATATTCTAAGGTATAGGTATGTGTATCATACTTTATTTCAATATGTTGCTTATTATGTCATGTTTCTAGCTTCTCACTCTTATGATTAATGCTATAATGTCTATTTAATTTAATCTGTGTTTCTTTTAAAACTTGTTTATCTGGAAGTCTGAGCCAGGAGAATCTCTTAAACCTGGGATGCAGAGGTTGCAGTAAGCTGAGATTGTGCCCCTTCACTCCAGCCTGGACAACAGAGCAAGACTCTGTCTCAAAAAACAAACAAACAAGCAAAAAAACCCCCCAAATTTGCTTATCTTTAGCCATTTTCACTTTTTGAGGTAGTTTGGCATTTTTTAATTAATTTACAATATCTTTTGATATATGAAGCATTTTTTTTGCCTTTGGTTATATGATACAAATGTTTTTCAATTTATTTTTGGCTTTACTTATGGTGCTTTTTGTAGAAGTTTGCATTTTGTGGTAAAATCAACCAGTTTCTTTCTTTACAATTCCTGTCGCTGGCATCATGCTGTCCCTATCCTAGGTTTATATAAGTGTTAAACAGCAATTTCTTCTATTTTGTGGTTTTGTTTTTTACATATGATGATTATATTTGGAATTTATTTAGTACATCTGAAGTTTTTTTTTTCTTTAAAAATAAAGAAAAGTGGGAAGCTAACAGAAGTTGGTTTGTGAGGTTAAAGGAAAGAACCCATCTTTATAATACAAAACTGTAAGGTTTAAAACAGCAAGTGCTAATCTAGAAGTTGTAGCAAGTTATCCAAAAAATCTAGTTAAGATAATAGATGAAGTTGACTCCACTAAACAACAGATTTTCAATGTATATGAAACAGCCTTACATTAGAAGAAGATGATATCTAAGGTTTTCATAGTTAGGAGAGAGAAGTAAATGTAAGGACAGGCTGTCTCTTTAGTTAGGAGCTCACGCCACTGGTGACTTCAAATTGAAGTTAATGCTCATTTACCATTCTGAAAATCATAGGACCCTGTAGAATTATGCTATATCTACTCTGCTTGTGCTCTATAAAGGGAAATAAATCTTGGATGACAGCCTATCTGTTTACTGCATGGTTTACTGAAATTTGTCTTTTTAGACAGTTTCACTCTTATTGCCCAGGCTGGAGTTCAATGGTGCAATCTCGGCTCACTGCAACCTTCACCTCCCAGGTTCAAGTGATTCTCCTGTCTTAGCCACCCAAGCAGCTAAGATTACAGGATGCACCACCATGCCCAGCTAATTTTTGTATTTTTAGTAGAGAGAGGCTTTTGCCATGTTGGTCAGGCTGGTCTTGAACTCCTGACCTCAGGTGGTCCACCCACCTTGGCCTCTCAAAGTGCTGGGATAACAGTTGTGAACCAGCATGTCCCGGTGGTTTGCTGAATATTTTTAACCCACTGTTGAAACCTACTACTCAAAAAAGAGGTTTATTTCCAAATATTACTGCTCATTGACAATGCACCTGGTCACCCAACGTCTCTGAGAGAGACGTGCAAGGAGAATAATGTTGTTTTCCTGTCTGTTAACACAACATTCATTCTTCAACCCCTGCATCAAGGAGTAATTTTGACTTTCAAGTCTTCCTAAATGCATTTTGTTAGCCTGTACCTCCATAGACAGTGATTCCTCTGATGAATCTGGGCAATGCAAATTGAAAATCTTCTGGAAAGAACTCACCATTCTAGATGCCATTGAGAATATTTGTGATTTACAAGAGGAGGTCAAAATAGCAACATTAACAAGAGTTTGGAGAAGTTGATGCCAACTCTCAAGGATGACTTTTAGGAGTTGAAGACTTCAGTGGAGAAAGTAACTGCAAAAGTGATGGAAGCAGCGAGAGAACTAGAATTGGTAGAGTCTGAAGATTCCACTTCAGTGGCTGAATTGCTGCAATCTCATGGTAAAACTTGAATGAATGAAGGGCTGTTGTTTATAGATGAGCAAAGAAAGTGGTTGCTTGGCTGGGTGCAGTGGCTCATGCCTGTAATCCTAGCACTTTGGGAGGCAGAGGCAGGTGGATTGCCTGAGTTCAAGAGTTTGAGACCAACATGGGCAACACATTGAAACCCCATCTCCACTAAAATACAAAAAATTAGCTGGGCATGTGGTATGTACTTATAGTCCCAGTTACTTAGGAGGCTGAGACAGGAGAATAGCTTGAACCCAGGAGGCAGAGGTTGCAGTGAGCCAAGATCACACCATTGCACTCCAGACTGGGCAACACAGTGAGTCTCCATCTCAAAAAAAAAAAAAAAAAAAAGAAAGAGAGAAAGAAAAGCAAGAAAGAAAGAAAGAAAGAAGGAAAGAGAAAGAAAGAAGGAAAGAAAGAAAGAAAGGAAGTGTCCAGCTGCGGTGGCTTATGCCTGTAATCCCAGCACTTTGGGAGGCCGAGGCAGGTGGATCATGATGTCAGGAGATGAAGACCATTCTGGCTAACAGGCTGAAACCCCATCTCTACTAAAAATGCAAAAAATTAGCTGGGTGCGGTGGCACATGCCTATAATCCCAGCTACTCGGGAGGCTGAGGGAGGAGAATCGCTTGAACCTGGGAGGTGGAGGTTGCAGTGAGCCAAGATCGTGCCACTGCACTCCAGTCTGGGGGACAGAGTGAGACTCTACCTTGAAAAAAAAAAAGAAAGTGGTTGCTTGACATGGAATATACTTCCGGTGGAGAAACTGTAAACTGTTGAAATGACAACAAAGGACTTAGAATTTGACATTAACTTAGTTATAAAGCAGGAGGAGGACTTGAGAGATTGACTCCAATTTTGAAAGAGCCTTTATAATAGGGAAATGCTATCAAACAGCATTACATGCTACAGAGAAATCTTTTGTGTAAGGAAGAGTCAATTAATGCAGTAAACTTCATTGTTATCTTATTTTAAGAAATTGCCACCACCTCCCCAACCTTTGGCAACCACCACCTAATCAATCAGCAGTGATCAACATGGAGCAAGACCCTTCCCTGGCAAAAAGTTGATGACTTCCTGAGGGCTCAGAGGATTGTTAGCGTTTTTAAGCAATATTTTAAATTTAAAGTATGAACATTTTTAATATGTAATGTTACTCCTCATTAATAGACCAAAGTAGAACGTAAACATAACTTTTGTATATACTGGGGAATACATCTGCCACAATATTCATGTGACTTGCTTTATTGTGATATTTGCTCTGCTGCTGTAGTCTAGAACCAAACTTGCAATATCTTCTAGCATGTATATGTATACATGAATACATATATATGTATTCATGTATACATGAAACAGAGGAGTTTTTTTTTTTTTTTTTTTTTAAGACAGAGTATCACTCTTTCTCCAGGCTGGTGTACAGTGGTGCCATCTTGGTTCACTGCAACCTCTGCCTCCCAGGTTCAAGCGGAGGTTCAACCTGCCTAAGCCTCCCAAGTAGCTGGGACTACAGACTACAGGCGCCCAGCTTTTTGTTTTTGTTTTTGTTTTTGTATTTTTAGTAGAGATGAGGTTTCACCATGTTGGCCAGGATGGTCTTGATCTCCTGACCTCGTGGTCTGCCCGCCTCTGCCTCCCAGTGTTGGGATTACAGGCATGAGCCACCGCGCCCTGCTGAGGGGGAGATTTTTTACAAAATGATTCATATGATTGTGTGGGCTGGTAACTCTGAAATCTGAAGGGCAGGCTGACAGGTTGAAAATTCTGTCAGGAGTTCATGTTGCAGTCTTAAATAGGAAGTAGTCTAGAGACAAAATTTCTTCATTTTCCCAGGACCCTCTTTCTGTTGATTGGTTAAAGCTCACCCGTTTTATAAAGGGTAAATCTGCTTTCCCCAAAGTCTACTGATTTAAATATCAATGACATCTAAAAAAATACTTTCCCAATAGCATCCAGACTGATGTTTGAACAAACAACCGAGCACCATGATCTAGAAAAATGTTATGTAGAATTAACCATCAGAGCTGTCTTTTTATTTGTGTGATAGTAGCTCTTGAATAGCAAAAGTTCGCTAGTTTGACAGAATCCAATTTTTGTTTTATTTTTTTTTGTTATTTTTGGTTTGGGTCAAAGAAATCATTGCCTAACTCAAGGTCATGAGGATCTACTCATATGAATTTTCCTCTAAAAGTTTTATAGTTTTAACTATCATATTTATGTCTATAATTCATTTTGACTTGATTTTTATTATGGCAAAAAGTGTGAGTCCAAATTCCTTTTTTGGATTCTTTTTGGTTATTGAGTTGTCCCAGCACTATTTGTTGAAAATATTGTTCTTTTCCCGTTACTGTTGCTTGACACTCTTGATGAAAATCAATTGAGTTTATACATGAGAGTTTATTTTGGGAATGTCTATTTCATTTTATCTATTTATATTGCTAGTCTTATGCCGGGAACACACCGACTTGGTTATTGTAGCTTTATGATTATATTTGAAAATGAGAAGTATGAATTCTCCAATTTTGTTGTTTTGTTTTCAGATTATTTTGTCTATTCTGGATCTCTTCCATTTTCATATAAATTTTGGAATCATCTTTAATTTTTGCAGAAGATTTGTCTGGGATTTTAATAGCTATTTTGCTGAGTATACAGACACATTTTGGGAATACCTCAATTTTTAACAATATTAAGTCTTTTGATATATGAACATGTGATGCCGATATTTATTTAATCTTCAATTTATTTCAACACTGTTTTCCAGTTTTCAGTATATATATCTTGCACTTCTGTTAGATTTAGTTCTAAGTATTTTATTCCTTTTAATGCTATTATAAGTGGAATTTTTTAAATTTGATTTTCATATTGCAAGTATTTTATTGCAAGTATACAGAATTACAATTGATTTTGCACACTAACCTTATACCATATAATCTTCAACTTTATTATTTCTGCTAGTTTTAAAATTCCTTATGATTTTCTATATGCAAAATCATATTATCCCAAAATAGTGATAATTTTACTTATTTTTTTCCAATTTGTATACATTTATTTCTTTTTCTGGCCTAATTGCCTTGGCTGGAGCCTCCAGTACAATGTTGAGTAGAAGAGACAAAAGTCGGCATCTGTATCTTGTTCCTGGTCTTAAGGGGAACATGTTTACTGTTTTAACATGAAGTATAATGTTAGATGTAGTTTTTCATAGATGCTCTTTACCAGATTGAGGAAATTGCCTTCTAGTACTAATTTGTTGAATATTTTTTTCATCATGAAAAAGTACTAGATTTTGTCAAATGCATTTTCTGCATCAATTGAGATGATCATATAATTTTGTCTTTTGTTCTATTAATATTGGATATTACATTTCTTGATTCTTTTGGATATCAAAACAACCTTGTATTCCTGGGATAAATCTTATTTGTTCATGGTCTATAATCTCTTTTAATATTTCTAGTGTTGGTTTGCTAGTATTTTATAGATAATTTTTATGTCTATTTATAGATTTATTCTTTGTCTAATTTTGCTATTAGGGTAAAATAGAATGAGATAGAAAATATTCCTTTCTTTTATATTACTAGAAGATTTGTAAAGGATTGGTGTTAATTCTTCCTTAAATATTTGGTAGAATTCACCAGTGAAGCCATCAGAATCTAGGCTTTTCTTTTGTTTTGAGATAGGATATCAATCTGTCACCCCGGCTGGAGTACAGTGGCCTGATCACACAGCCTTGACCTCCCCTGGCTCAGGTGATCCTCCCACCTCAGTCTCCCAAGCAGCTGAGACTACAAGCACATGCCACAACACCCTGCAGATTTTTATTTTTTTCATAGAGATGAGGTTTTGCAACATTGCCCAGGATTGTATCTGGGCTGTTCATGGAGAGATGTTTCCAATTTTCTAATCAATTTTTTGTACTTATTATAAGTGTGTTTAATCTATTTATTTTTTTTTTTCCCATTTATTTATTTTATTGCATTTTACATTTTGGGGTACATGTGAAGAACATGCAAAATTGTTGCATAGGAACACACGTGGCAGTGTGATTTGCTGCCTTCCTCCCCATCACCTACATCTGGCATTTCTCCCCTTGCTATCTCTCCCCAGCTTCCCACCCCCCACCCTCCCTCCCCTATTTCCCCCCAACTGACCCCAGTGTGTAGTGCTCCCCTCCCTGTGTCCATGTGTTCTCATTGTTCAACACCCGCCTATGAGTGAGAACATGCGGTGTTTGATCTTCTGCTCTTCTGTCAGTTTGCTGAGAATGATGGTTTCCAGGTTCATCCATGTCCCTACAAAGGACCCAAACTCATCATTTCTGATGGCTGCATAATATTCCATGGTGTATATAAGTGTGTTTAATCTATTTCTTGATGCAATTTCAGTCATTTATCTCTCTCTCTCTCTCTCTCTTTTTTTTTTTTTAGAGAGGGTCTCATTCTGACCCCTAAGCTGGAGAACATGGTACGATCTTGGCTCACTGAAGCCTTGACTTCCCAGGCTCAAGTGATCCTCCCACCTCAGCCTCCTGAGTAGTTGGGACTACAGGGATGCACCACTGTGCCTGGCTAATTTTTGTATTTTGTGTAGAGACAGACAGCTATGTTGCCCAGGCTCTTGGGCTCAAGTGACTCCTCTACCTTTGCCTCCCAAAGTACTGAGATTGCAGGCATGCAACTGGCCTTGTATTCCTCTAAGAAGTTGTAGATTTTATTTAAGTTATCTAATTTGTTGGTATACATTTGTTCATTGTATTTCCTTAGATTACTTTTTTATTTCTTTCTGGTCAGTAGTTATGTGTCCTTTTCATTCCCTATTTTAGTAATTCACCCCGTTTTCTTTTTTAGCTAAAGAGTTTTCAATTGTATTGATCTTTTCAAAGAACCAAGCTTTGGTTTTGTTGATTGTATTGTTTATCTATTCTCTATTTTATTTATTTATCTTCTGATTGTTATTTCCTTCCATTTTCTTGTTTTGAGTGTAATTTGCTTTTTATTTTTAGTTTCATATGGTAGAAGTTCAGATTATTCATCTGAGATTTTTCTTCTTTATTAGGTATATGTGTTTACAACTATAAAGTCCTCTCTAAGCACTCTGTGAGTTGCATCTCATAAAGACAAAATGTTCAAGCAAGTCATCACTGATGGCAACTAGACCTTAATTCTTCTTAGGAACTCTTATAGACTTTGTGAAACGCAGTACTCACAACTTACCCCACCTAAGGGCTGAGGGAGTATCTACTAACTGTTATTAGTCACTGATTGAGGATTAATCTTGGGAGGCATTAATTATTGGGCTTTTCTGGCCTTCTCCATAGTCTGGTGGTCAGAAAGGGAGCCTTCAAGCAAAAAATTGCAGTGCTGGCAATTAGAATTCAGACCTATGAGCACAGAAATGAAAAATGATAAGATGGTCTGTGCAAAACACTGAAAGCATCTGTTGCACGACTAAATGTGACTTTTTCTTAGTGGCAACGTTGCAAGGGGCAATAGCTTGTCTTTTATCTTGGAGTACATGAGAACATGTTCCAATGTGTGCCAGATCATTGCCTCCGTAGAAACTGCAAAGTATGTGGCAGCCCCTCAATCTCTGTAGCTTTTCTCTCTAACTCATTGGAATATATGATTTGACAATGGTAGCAGAGCTACTCATAATTTCCTGTTCATCATAATTTCATCAATACAGTCAACCAGCATAATTTTCTCTAGAATGTCAAGATGATCTAGTTTCCTTTCTACCACATGACAGAGAACAGGAGAAATCACATAGCCGAAGGACAAGTGAATGTGCATTGCAGTCCTTTCCACATGGATGTAAATTTCTTTCATCTTTGTTATTGATGAGGATTGAAAAAAAATATTAATCAGATTCATAGCTACTGCCATCTGCCATTGCCTGATCAACAAGTGGTATCGATCAGTTCTAGTCAACATACCAAGTCTCATACAGACATACGATTGTGGCTCTCATTTGGTAATTTCATGGTAATCAGCCATGATGTCAACCAGACAATGATATGATGATGACCACAATACCCGTGCTTTCGTATCTTAAGCATTAAGCCTGGATTTTCATGGAGCTGGTATTATGATTTACTTTCTTATTTTATTTTTTATTTTTTGAGTCAGAGTCTTACCCTGTCACCCGGGTTGGAGTGCGATGGCCTGATCTCAGCTCACTGCAACCTCTGCCTCCTGGGTTCAAGAAATTCTCCTGCCTCAGCCTCCCAAGTAGCTGGGATTACAGGCACGCCCCACCACGCCTGGCTAATTTTTTGTATCCTTAGTAGAGATGGGGTTTCACCATGTTGGCCAAGCTGGTCTTGAACTTCTGACCTCATGATCCGCATGGCTTGCAAAGTGCTGGGATTACAGGTGTGAGCCACCATGCCCGGCCACTGATTTACTATGATAAGTGGGTAAGAGTAATTTCAAAGCCTTATCCTTGGCCTTTCATACAATAATTGCTCTTATTGCACAGTTCAAGGAACTGTGTGTGTGTTAGCTGCTAAGCATATTCATCCTAACTGTATACTCAGGGACTGGGGAAATAACAACAGAATGGGTCTATAAACTCACTGTGAGATAGTCTTTGCAGAGGATTCATCTGACTTTCAAAAGCCCCACTCTAATTGAGGTAATGGGGTATGAAGACATAGCATGTCTCCTTGTACTTGTATTAGCTTAGAATTCTAATGGTCTTTGAAAGGTCAGAGTCTCCCTCTTTCCTCAGTGCATAACTTTGGTAAGTGGTCAAAGTTTCTTCAGGTAATGAATTTGGAGCATGTTTATTGTATATATTTGCTGTAGCAATACATACAATATACTTTCCTTAAGGGGATCTTTAGGGATCTTTTCTTGCAGGGAGCATTATTCTCTTTAATGATTGACTCTTTTTTTGAGAATTGGATCAGATCTTAAAGCTTGATGAATAATTGTGATTTTCCACTGTGAAAGCTGAGGTTAGCCTTCTGCTCACGAGCCATTGATTTTTGTCTGTAGTCAGCTGCCCATCTGTCTTGCTCCTAGGAATACCAGGATTAAGGCACCCTGAGTGTCATTCTAAATTTGCTGCCTACTATGGTTATTATGTCCACCTTGCCTGTGGCGGTTAAGTGTTGCAACCTAGTGGCCGATGTTTTGGAATTCTGCATTACCATTGATGGAGAGGAAATTAGTTCCACCATGATATAATTTCCTTCTATCTACCATGTCCTACAGAGAAGAGCTGCCATTGAAATTTTCAAAGATATAACTGGCTACTCTCTTATATAAGTTTATTCTTTATTTTGTTAGTAAAGGCAGTATCTTCTGGGCTCTTCTGAAGAACTCGGGGTGAGCTTTTCTCCCACTTCTAAATCTTTCTCCAGTACTCTGCCAACACAGTTCTAGTATCTCTGCCATTATTACTATGGGCCACAAATATGGCTAAGTTTCAAAGAGGGATCCCAGTTCTGTATTAGGCCTGGGTCCAGGTGTTCTTGCCAAGACATTAAATCCTGAGTCATTACAGAGTACTCCAATGTCAACAACCTCTCCCTTATTCATATTTATATACTGTCTACCCAACTTAACCCTCAAAATCCACTCTCACACATATATTACTGATTTCTGCCAGAACATATAAGCCAGTAATACATTTTCTGTGAATAAGCTATTTCTTTCTGGAACAGAGATTGTATTTCCCCACAAAGTGTGTACCGAAATGTGACCTTAATTATTGGTCTGGAAGCTATAAGGAAAGGTAATTGTGGGTCTTGAGGAAGAAACATCATCTTGCTAGGCATCTGCTTCAGGTGGGGTCTGGACAAGATCTTCAGGTAAGAAGGGCTCCTTTCTGGCAGGGGCAGGGGCTGCTTACGCCAGTCTGGAGGATTCAGGAAAACTTAGGGTTCAATCTTCTTGAATAAATCTACAAATATCCCCAAATCAGGTTTTAGGATTCTACTACTCCCCTATCTTTGAAGATTTTTCAAGGCTGCAAGTTTAGTCTCTTCACAAGGTTTAAATATTTGACCTGACTTTCAGCATAGAACTACCCTTTGATTATAGGAGTTGAAGGTCTTTTTTTACCCATCCATGGAGGCCTTCTGATCTTCACAGGGTGTGCCTCAAAGCTGACAGCTGAACCCGGCATATTATTTTTATTTCATACTCATATTTTTTCAAGACCATAAAGACATTTAATGAGAGCTGGCGAATTCCTTAATCCTTAGAATTACTATTGCCCAATATCAGTGAATGCAATACTTTTCCTCTGCATTTCATCATACCCACTACAAAGCAGAGTTTTGTTGTTGTTGTTGTTGTTGTTGAGATGGGGTCTCGCTCTGTTACCCAGGCTGTAGTGCAGTGGTGTGTTCTCGGCTCACTGCAGCCTCTGCCTCTCAGGTTCAAGCAATTCTCCCACCTCAGCATCCTGAGTAGCTGGGATTACAGGGGTGTGCCACCATGCCTGGCTAATTTTTGCATTTTTAGTAGAGACAGGTTTTCACCATGTTGGCCAGGCTGGTCTTAATAATTGAATGGTACTACATGTTAGGCCTTATTACCATCCTGTTTACCAACTGTCATTCAATTATTGGTATCATCTGAATGCAAACAATCTAGTTATAGGATCTCATTCTTCTGTTTTGCAGGATCATTGCTGGTACAATTATCTTTCAGTTTCTCTTAAAGCAATGCCTGAAATAAGAACTTGGGTACCATTTAAAAAAATGGGCCCAAAACCTCAACAGACACTTCACTGAATAAGACATATACATGGCAAATAAACAATAAAAAGATATTCCTCCTCACTCAGGAAAATGCAAAATAAAACAACAATGAGATGCCACTACATATCAATGAGAATAACCAAAAATCAAAAACACTGACAACAACAAATGCTTGTGAGGGTATGGAGCAACAAGAATGCTCATTTATTGCTGGTAGGAATGCAAAATGATACCGTCACTTTGGAAGACAGTTTGGCAGTTTCTTATAAAAGTAAATAGGCCAGGCAGTGTGGCTCATGCATATAATCCCAGCACTTTGGGAGGCCAAGATGGGAGGATTGCTTGAACCCAGGAATTTGAGAACAGACTGGGCAACATGGTGAGACCCTGTCTCAATTTTATTTAAAAAAACCTATATACACTCTTACCATACATATGATCCAGCAATTATCCTTGGTATTTGCATTAATTCGTTTCACACTGCCATAAAGAATGAGACCCAGAAGAGTTATAGCCATACTCTACAAATATCTCTGGCATCAACAAATCAATATACAATTTGAGGAGCCCAATGTAATATATGACTAATCATCAAAATATTTGTGATATTTCTCAGTACATTATTGTGTGTGTGTGTGTGTGTGTGTGTGTGTGTGTGTGTGTGTGTGTGTTTACAGAAACCCTGATACAGGTAGAATGAAGACAAAAGTATTGCTACTGCTGTCAATCAATTAATAAAAACAGTATGAAAAGTCTATTACTATTTATACTTCAGTTTTGTATGCTGTATAGAAAGAAAGAAATATTCATGAGTAAATTGCTATGTTTTCATCCATGATATCATCTTTGATCGTCATCCCAAAATAGCGCCAAAGTGATCATTATAATCACAAAATAATTCCAAAGAGTTCTATGAAATCTAAAATAATTCATTACGTATTATTTAATCTCATAATAGCACTGTGAGAAACACAGGCTACCAGAGCAGAAATAGCAGCCCTATGAAGAAAGAGAAATGATGAAAAAGAAAGAAAGGAAGGAGAGAAATGTGAAGAGGGGAGGAAAAAAAGGAGGGAGAGAAAAAGCTGCCTACCCATCCCTTGTTATAACTGGATATGAATCTTAATCTTAATGTCTCTTAATATCTCCTAATAAGTTCTCCAAGGTTTAAGATCCACATAGTTCTTTTTGCTATCCAGTAATAATTTCTTTACAAATTTTAAGTAATATTATTATCACCATTACCAATCTTAGCTACATAAAGTTTTCTTATAAACTCAAATATAAAGTTGGGGAAGCTTCAAAATAAACAGAGCACAGTAAAGCACAAAGTTGAGGTTAAAAAAAACAAGAAACAAGCACTAGCTTTCTCTATAGTCCTCATCATCTTTCTCCCTGATGCACTGTGTAGCTAAGTAGTAAGCTTACATTAAAAACGGGATTGTAGAGTGAGTTTGCCTGAGAATGCCTCTCCAAGACCAGCTTAGGAAGCTAAAATCCCTCCCATTTTGTCCTCAGTTCAACTCCCAAGATTCCCAACCTCCGTGTGTGAGTCACATTGCAATTGCCTACGATATGCATCTGCACGGATTCCTTCTGCTTCAACAGAGAATTTCAAGCTCCTGCCTGCCTATAATGAAGAAGAAAATTAGTGCGACAGTGTGTCCGGATGCCGAAAAGCTGGCAGCCAGCAAAACAGTAGTGCATTTGGCTAATTTTCTTTTCTAGGGCTTTTTACTGTAAAGAAAATTGGCCTCCGTGGATTAAAAAAAAAATTTCAACATTTGCATCCTTTTCTTGAATCTGATCTCTTTGTTTCCATTTTAATAAGTCGTGGGAAGTTTCCTGTGAAAATGTAAACAAGCTTTGTGTTTATTTTAATCACTTTTTCCTCCTGTTTTCAGGCTGTAGACAACCCCAGCCCTTACTCAAATTCTGGTGGTTAGAGTAGAGCACCACCAAGTCGTAACCTAAGCCTGTCCTTTTGTAAGAGGAAGTGGTGGGATAAATAAAAGAAGGCATTTCCTAAAGTAGCTAAGAGTCCTATTAACGGGCTAAAGAACTAACTCCTCAATGAAGAATTAGACAACCGAACTAGTTTAAGAAAAAAAACCTTTAAGGTGAATAATTCACAGCTTTGGAACCTAAATACCCACCCAAGAAAGAATTTTTCCTTTTCCTGTTAATCCTGAATATTGTGTCTCTACTCTGCTTCTGGAATCACCTTGAAAGTGTTGCCTTCTTCCGTGTTTCTACTCCCTCTCATCTGATGTATTAACTCACTATAGTCCAGCTTCTATTCTTACCACCTTACTGAAATTTACAAAGACAGATGTCAACAATCATCTACTTATTGTACAAGTAATACATTATGATCAATACAGTGAATGTTTCTTCATACCCATTTTCTTGGATTTCTCTGTTGTATTTGAAGATGTAGGCTACTCTCTCTTTTGAGAATTTTGTCTTCTTTTGTTTTCATGACATTATGCTCTCCTGATTCCTTTCCTACTTTGCAGATCATCAATCTTTAGTCTTCTTCACTGAATTGTTTTCTATTGTCCTCTTAAAATAGGAGTTATTTTGTGTTCTCCACCTTTTTTATAATCTCATTCATTCTCATATTTTCAGTATCACTTATATATAATTTTCCCATGTACATGTCTAGCCTAGACTTCCTTCCTAAACCTTTATATCTTGATCTGCACACTCTGATTCTAGCAGTGCTATTGTGAACAATTCCAAACCACCTCCTGCTGCCAAAAATCTCACCTCAAGTGTCTGCTTCTCTTGTCTTTTCCCGTTGTGATTCAAGGCCTTTTATAATATCATAGAAGCATTTTTGCCCACTTAAACAAGAGCAACTCATAAGTGGAAAGTCAGAAGATAAATGTTTCAAACTCCCACCTTTAAGATGGGTAATTTTTGGAGGGTTTCTTTGTTTTCTCAGAAGTCCCTCATTGCCTAGAGCAAAGACCTTAATAAAGTATCCTTACATTGGCCCTTCCTTCTTTCCTATCTCACTTTCCCTGTGTGACCACTCATGTTTTGTGAGATCACTTGCCAGACAACCTACCTATGGCCAAATTATTTTTTTAATAGATTTACTTTTTTAGACCACTTTTAGGTCCACATCGAAATGAAACAGAAGATACAGAAAGCTCCCATATACTGCGTGTCCTCACTTATGCACAGCCTCCCCCATTATCCACATTCTGCCCCACAGTTGAATATTTGTTACAATCAATGAACCTACATTGAAACATCATTGCCAGCCAAGGTCCACTGTTTAGGATTCACTCCTGCTCATGTATATTATTATAGGTTTAGACAAATTTATATTGACATGTGTCTACCATTATAGTGTCATACAGAATTAATTCACTGCTTTGAAAATCCTCTGTGTTCCTCCACCTATTCATCTCTTCCTCTCCATAACCCCCAACAACCAGTGATCTTTCTACTGTCTTCATAGTTTTGACTTTTTCAGAATGTCACACTAGTTGAAATTCTATAGCATATAGCCTTTTAAGATTGGCTTCTTTTACCTCATAATACACATTTTCAGTTTCCCTCATGTCTATTCATAGCTTGATAGCTCATTTCTCTTTGGTGCTGAATAATATTTCACTGTCTGGATGTACCACAGTTTATCCACTCACCACTAAAGACATCTTAGTTGCTTCCAAGTTTTGGTGATTATGAATAAATGTGTGTGCCCATCATGTGTTTCTGCCATGCTGTTCTCATGATAGTGAAGGAGTTCTCACAACAGCTCATGGTTATTTTTGGCAAAACCTCTCTCTCTCTCTCTCTCTCTCCCCCCTGCAGCCATGTAAGAAGTGCCTTGTTTCTCCTTTGCCTTCTGCCATGATTGTAGGCTTCTTGAGGCCTCTCCAGCCATGTGGAACTGTGAATCAATTAAACCTATGAAGAGGCGAAGTCAATGCCAGGTTTAAAGGTTTTTAAGGACAGGATAACAATCTTTCTTGGGGGCAGTGTAGCAGGCTACAAATAGAAACTCTTCGTGATTTGTCACAATGGGAACTCAGGGCCTTCAAGAATATCAGTTAGCATACACTGCCCATGTCTATAAGCAATAAGAACTCATGGGTGACTCATCTCCCTTTCCAAGATGCCCTCCTGAATTGCCATGCCAGTGAAATGGAGAAGTACTGTTTGGAAAATATACCTTTTAAGATTTTGCTTATTGTTGATAATGCTCCCACACAGCTTCCTTTTATTGATGATCTTTATTCTAATATCAAAGTAGTCTTTTCCCCTCTAAACACCATTTTTTTTTTCGATTTGACTAAGGAGTCAAGGAGTTATAACAGCTTTTAAGGTCTACTACTTAAGGAAGACATTTGCCCAGGCTACTGCTGCAACTAGACACTGAGGAAATAATATAATAGCTAGACACTGATGGAAAATAATATAATAGCTAGACATTGACGGAAGGGTTACAACATATATGACTGCATCAGGAACCTTGCTTGGGCTTCAGGTGATGTTACCAAAATGTTGCATGGCATCTGGGAGAAGACACTCAAGAGGTTTGCCTATGATTTCAAAGAATTTGTTAAGGATGAAGTTGCAAAACTTTACAAGTCTGTGGTTGAGATGGCAAACAAGTTTAATCTGGATGTGGATGAGGGTGATATTGAGGAGCTCCTACAGTTGCTTCTTGAAGAACTGACTAAAGAGGAATTGGAACTGGAAAGGAAATGCAGAGCTGAAGAAGAGGCAAGAGAAAAGAAAACTGAAGGAGAAGAAAAAGAAGAACCACCAAGAAAATTCACGGCAAAGGGTTTAGCAGAAGCTTTTGCAGAGCTTAAAACTCCTTAAAAAGTTTGAAAACATGGATCCTAACACTGAAAGATTTTCATTTATAGAAAGGAATGCTCATGGTGCATCATCTGCTTCCAAGCAAATCTGTAATGAAAACAAGAAACACAGCAAGCAAACCATTGGGAACAAGTTTCTGAATAGAGTGACACCTCCTCAAGAAGAGCTTCAGCAGGTCCTTCAGGAGGTGTTACACAGAAGACATTGTTGTCGTACGAGGTGACAGCTCTATGTGTGTTTATTGCTTGTGAAGACTTTCCAGTGGGACAAGATGTGGAGATAGAAAACAGAGATATTGATTAACCTGTAGGCCTAGGCTAATGTGGGTGTTTATGTTCTAGTTTTTAACACAAAGATTTCAGAAAGTAAAAAAAAAAAATTCCAAGGATATATAAGTATTTCTGTATAGATATATAATGTGTTTTAAGCTGTATTATTAACAAAGAGTTAAAAAGTTGGGGATCAGGCATGTGGCTCATGCCTGTAATCCCAGAACTTTCGGAGGCCGAGGTAGGCAGATCATGAGGTCAGGAGTTCAAGACCAGCCTGGCCAACACAGTGAAACTCTGTCTCTACTAAAAGTACAAAAATCAGCCAGGAGTAGTGGCACGTGCCTGTAGTCTCAGCTACTCAGGAGGCTGAGGCAGGAGAATCCCTTGAACCCAGAGGCAGAAGTTGCAGTGAGCTGAGACTGTGCCACTGCACTCCAGCCTGGGTGACAGAGTGAAACTCCCTCTAAAAAAAAAAGTTGGAAAAATTTAAATGTTTATGCAGTAAACAAGTTACAATAAGCTAAGATTATTATTGAAGAAATTTTGAAATAAATTTAGTGTACCCTAAGTGTACAGTGTTTATAAAGTCCACTGAAGTCTATAGAATTAATGTCCTAGAACTTTGTACTCACTCACCACTTACTCACTGACTCACCCAGATCAATTTTCAGTCCTGCAAACTCCATTCATGGCAAATATCTTATATAGGTGTACTATCTTTTACTTTTTATACTATAATTTTACTGTACTTTTTCTATGTTTAGGTGCACAAATACTTACCATTGTGTTACAATTTTCTGCAGTACTCAGTACAGTAACATGCTGCAGAGGTTTGTAGCCTGGGAGTAATAGGCTATTCCATATAGCCTATGTGTGTAGTAGGCTAAACCATCTAGGTTCCTAAAAGTATATTTTATGATGTTTGCACAATTATAAAATTGCCCGGTGATGCATTTTTCAGAATGTATTCCTGTTGTCCAGTGATGAATTCTGTACTTTTAGAATATTAGATACTAACAGATATTAAAGGAAAAGCTGATCTTGTTAATACCCAATATGGAAAATGCTGGAATTGTTCAAGTGGACATTTAAGTTACCTCACATCTCAAGACCATGTGGAAGGGTGGCATACACTTGCCAGGTCAACACTCTGTTTGTCTGCCCCATCGTTCTTAGCTCAAGTTCTACCCTGAGCTGAGATGCTTGCTGCTTGTTTCAGCACCATTACCTTTGACTTGTACATTAATGGAACTTGAGTTGTCTATGTTTTCGAGTGGAAAGAAAAAATCTTTGGGCTCTGCAGATTTGTGATTGTCTAATAATAGGATTACCTGCCCTTTCCCAACCACACCCTTCCACTGCATAACTCCTGTGTTATGGTTTGGGTCTGTGTCTCTGCCCAAATCTCATGTCAAATTGGAAGTGGGGCCTGGTGAGAGGTGATTGAATCACATGGACAGTGTCTAATGGTTTAACACCATCCCCCTTGGTGCTGTTCTCATGATATTGAGTGAGTTCTCATGAGGTCTGTTTGTTTAAAAGCGTGTAGCACCTTCCCCCCATCTCTCTTTCTCCTGCTCTGGCCATGTGAAGACATGCCTGATTCTCCTTTGCCTTACACCATGATTGTAAGTTTCCTGAGGCCTCATTAGCCATGCTTCCTATACAGCCTGCAGAACCTTGAGCCATTAAACCTCTTTCTTATAAATTATCCAGTCTCAGTTTTTTTTTTTTTTTTAAACCAATGTGAGAATGAACTAAAACACTCTGCTTCTAGCTTTCACAAGCATAACAAAGAAGTTAAGTTTTGTGATCACACTGGGTCATGAATCTTCTCAGTGGAATCAGTGTTTCCTTTGGAATGGAGGTTTAAAATCCCCTTGGGTTCAAAGGAGTTGGTCTTGTCTGAAGTTAGAGATGAAAAGAGACTCTACCCCTCCTCCCTCAATTTGGGAAAGACCATGGCACTTCCATGGGACTCTATTATCCACCCCCACTTACAAATTAGCTCAAGGTTTTGTTGTTTAATCACTTCATGCTCAATGTTGTATACATTACAACAGCAGGTTGAAAAAAATGCCTAAAGGCATTTAAAGTTACAAAAGCAAGACAATTTTATTAAACTGGAACCTAACCATGGCACTCTTGGCTATAAAGCAGAATTTCCGTTCAGGAGGTTTTAGTTTCATTGCTGAAGTGATGCTGCGTGAAGATCATCAACCTTTAAATAATACTCCATTCATGATTTAAATTTAGTTCTAGACCAGTGGGTGTTCAAAATGAAGCACTTAGCTAAAATCTATATCTCTAGGAGAGTGGCTGCAGATGCTAATTTAGATTTACGAAGAAAGACAATGGTCTGTGGCAAACTAAGCAGAGCAGCTGGGAGACCATCGGTATTCTGGGAGGACATGTCCTAATTAAACTGTACACCTCCCTCTCCCACTCTCAAGACCCAGCAGTTATTGTTCATGGCAGATAACTTGCCATTTGTAACCTTTTTCATTACCCTTCTTTAACATCTTGGATTTTTATTTCTGCTAGGAAATTTTTAAAAATTATCTAATTCACTGGACAGCTCTTCCCATAAAGGAAGGATAAACTTGAATTGAAAATCAACTTTTGTTTCTGAGCCCTAGACATTTGCAAAAATATGACAGAAGAATCTTGTCACAATTTTCCTTGCAAGCAATGGCCCGTATTTCTCTCACATACATACTGAGAATTGTTGGGGACGGAAGAAAGAGTGGCAAATGCAGGCATCACGTTTGATTTCAAAACATCAGGGAAGCCATAGTTATAGTGAAAACTTAACTTTCAGAAACTCATCCCGTTCTAGATGCTATTCTTAATTTCTTTCTTTACTCTGGTTCTCGCCTCCCCTTATCTCTGTTCCACCTTTTCCCCTACTTTATTAGCACTTTGAACTTGCCCAAATTCAAAGTGCTGGCTTTAGATAGTACCTACTTATTCATGGCAAATGTTATCTGATCAAAAGAGTCAGTGCTTCTCAAGAAACTGAAGTCAAATGATTGAACCATTCACAGTTCTAGTATTCATGGGGAGGGCTTTCCAGTGTCATGGCTTGAATGTTTCCAGTGTCATGGCTTGAATGTTTGTCTCCTCTAAAACTCGCGTTGAAGTTTAATTGCCATTGTAGCAGTGTCAAGAGGTAGCACCTTTAAGAGGTAACTAGGCAATGAGGTCTCTGACCCTCATGAGTACATTAATGGTATTGTCTCGGAAGTGGGTTTATTATAAAAGGGCAAGTTCAGCCCCATTTTTTTTCTCTCTCTTTCTTCCTTTATCTCCCCCTCTCCCTCCCTTTTTCTTTTCCTCTCTTGCTGTTCTGTCTTTCACAATGGGATGAGTCAGCAAGAAGGCCCTTGCAAGATGCCAGACCCTCAATCTTGGACTTTCAGCCTCCAGAACTGTGAGTCAATAAATTTCTGTTCATGATAAAATACCCAGTCTCAGGTATTCTATTACAGCAGCTCAAAATGTACTAAGACAGCCAGCATGATGGAGAGAACACAGTGCCAACTTTTCCCAGAAGCTATATGGTAAAGGGAAGGTAGTATGTTTATTTCCTAGCCCTTCTATTATCACAGGCTAGTTGTACCAAACTCAAAGTCTTCCATTACTTTTTGTAATCTCTTATGTTTTCTTCCTTTTCCTCTGCTCAGGCACAGGTTTCTTGTTTATCAAACTATACTGAATAATGCATTAGGAGGCCAAAAGCGAGTATGCTGTCTTATAAAAGTTTGGCTTAAGACCAGTGATGTGCTGGTGAATGTTTAACAACTGGCTCTCTGCATAGAAAGTCCTGATTTATAGTATTTATTGATTTCTGTGGTGTAAATACTCCCATTATGGCTGATTTCAAGCTACCAATGTGAGGCCACCGAACATGGAGTTGGGAAAGATGTGCATCATTTGCTTTTGTAAGCTCATACTAGCTGGCTGGAGCACACCACTGGATATATGCTAAGGGCTTAAAACATGGCCTGGAACACAGTAAATTCTACACCAATGTGTGTCTTTATCAACCATTATTCCTCTTGTGACTATAATTGTGCTCTCTTCTCTCTTCTTCATATTTTGTATGTATCTATAGATATAGATATGGATATATATAGATGGATATAGATATATAAGTGATGTGCAGGAAAACTCTTAAGAAAAAACCCCTTGATTTACAGCATTTGCCAATTTCGATGAAAATACCCATACGATGGGTGGTTTCAAGTTGCCAATGGTTTGACACTTGGTTTGTAAAATTTCTGAATATTTAACAATCTGTCCCCTTAAGCTGGCAGGAAACTGCTCCAGCACATAACTGTCATAAGAGCTGGTTTCCAGGGATATCTGTATTGTTGCAGAATTTTGTTCACAAACACTGAAAATACAGGTTGTACGTTTTAGATTCCGTGTAAGTGAACTTTTTCTCTTCTGAGTAATAACCTATGAATAAGTGTTTTTATACATTTATCCCAACTCTTTCTTTTTTCACCATCTGAAAGATTATATATCTCAATTTACAAAAAGTTTCCAGAATAAAACCTTATCTCATACAAGTCATCTGAAATTTCCTAGAAAGCCCTATAAATTTAGAATCTTGAATTTAGAATGTATAAATTTAGAATCTGGATTGTCATTTTGGCTTCTAATAGTTATAAAGCCTTATAACTTTGGACAAATCCCAAATAAGAAATACCTCAAAGGAAAGTGTGAGGTATGTGAAAGGATGGTGCAAATCGTGCATAAATAGACGGCATGTTCTTACTGTCTCAAGAATAGTATTGTGGCTAATTCTATATCTCTCTGTGCATTGAGGCAGTGAAGAGATGGATGACATAAAGTTTTAGTGTCAGGAATTTGAATAAAAAAACTGATCAGTAGATTTGGAGAAAATATGAGACCAGCGAAAATAGAGAGGGTTGGATAGATAGGAAAGCACGGAAAGAGTGTACTAGGTAGAGGCAGTATATAAATAAAGTGACAGAAGTAGAAAAAAAAAATCAGTAGTATTCCCTGTTTCCCATATGCCAGTCACTGTGCCTGGTGCTAGAGCCATAAGCAATGGGACAGAATTTCTACATTCAGAGGTTCTGAAATCAAGTAAAAGAAGAAAGAGAAGATGTACCTGATTGGAAAAGATGTTTGGGAAACTGCAAATTAAATTTCGTTGGTTAAATTGAGGTGATTTTATTGAAGGATGGCTGAGTTTGTAATAATCAGTGACTTGTTATAATAACAAGTTACTGTGGAATTGTTAGATGAGCGGCAGAATTAAAATGGTATTTTGCAATAATCAATTTAGTTGAAATTTGCAGAATAGATTAGGACAGAGATAGGGAGAGACAGATAAAAGAATATTGAAATTATTTAGAAATGAAGAACATGAACTGAATTGATAACCTTTGGTCCCTGATTATACATAGAGAAGGAAAAGAATCAGAGGTTTAAAACAGGGGTTGGGAATTTTTTCTGTAAAGGGCCAGATGGTAAGTATTTTGAACTTTGCAGGTTATACAGTTTCTGTTGCAACGACTCAGTTCTGCCATGTAGAGTGAAAGTAGACAGAGACAATACAAAAATGAATGAGCTTGGCTGTGTTCCAGTAAAACTGGAAATGATGGACTTGGCTGCTTACTATAGCTATCTGAATCCTGGTTTAGAGTATACAGAAATTGAGAAGCGTCATTGTTCAGGGGAGAGAATTCTGAATTCAGTTTTGAATATTCTGGGTTTGAGATGAAGAAGAAAAAATTAACGTGGAAATACCCTTAAGGCCTTCGGAAATTTAGAATTGGATTTTGGATGAAAGATCAAACTCAGATCCAGATTTAGGAGTTATCACTGTTAAAGTAAGAAAGCAGACGTACATTTATGGTCAAACTGGGAAACCAGAAGCAATCTAATGCAAGGAGTTGGTTAAACGGGTGACAAGGGAGCAAAAGAGACAAATGGGAACAACCCAGAGATTAGGAATAGCATAAACTGTGTTTAGGAGTGAGGTGCTGTTTCTGAAACTCGGACTCAGTGAGGTAGACTGTTAACAATAATGACTTCCAATGAACCACATCCCCTTGTTTTCATGTCTTTTGCAATGTCATATTGCTGCTCTTCTCATAAATAAACGAAGTCTGTTTCTGTAACTCTTTGAATAAGGCCTGGCCTTGTGACTTGCTTTGACCAACAGAATGTGGTGGATGTGACATTGTGCAAATTCTAGAACCCCTAGGTAAGAAGTCTTGCAGCTCTAGTGTTGCCTCATGAAATCCTTAGACCACCATGCCATGAGGAAGCCCAGTCTAGTCTACTAAGAGACAAAAGGTCCTATGGAGGAGAATCAAGCCAACAGTCAGAAAAAAACTGTCAGACATGTGAGTGAAGTTATCTTCTTTCTTTCTTTTTTTCTTTCCTTCCTCCATCCCTCCCTCCCCTACTTTCTCTCTCTCTCTCTTCTTTTTTAGAGATGGGGTCTTGCTATGTTGCCCAGGCTGGAGTGCAGTGGATATTCACAGGCAGATCCCACTACTCATCAGCACCAGAGTTCTGACCTGCTCTGTTTCCGACCTGGGCCAGAAGGTTCCCACCCCTCCTTAGGCAACCTGATGGTCCCCAGCTCCCGGCAGGTCGCCATAATGATGCCAAACTTAGTGCGGACACCTGATCGGCATAGTGCACTACAGCCCAGAACTCCTGGACTCTGGCGATCCTCCAGCCTCAGCCTCCCAAGTAGCTGGGACTACAGACAGGCATGCGCCAAGCTCCCAGTGAGTGAAGCTGTCTTGAGGTATCCAGCTCCAGTCAAGACATCAGAGATAGCACCCAAGGCAGCAAGAGGGAGGGAGAGAAATATCCTGGCTTTTCCCATCCTTTATCTGCCCACCTTTCCCCAGTGTCTCCTGCCAGTACCTCCTTTCTCCCTCTAGTGCTTGCCTTTGGACAATGAAGCTAGCTGATAGGGTACCCAGGAAATGCAGCCTGCAAGATGAAGCAGATCTGGGGGAAGAGGCCCAAGATCAGCACAGAAGATTAAGCAAATGAAAGGAAGCACAAAGTGGTAAGAAAAGCCATGGAGAAAGGAGAGAAGCTTCTGAAGAAGCCCAGACAGATCAGCCATACATGTTGGAGTAGCAATAATACAATGTTGGCTTGAAATAAAAAATGAGAGGATTGTAAGGGAGAAGGAGAGAGCTGATAAATGGCATCAAATAATGCAGAGACTTCAAAGAAGGCAAGTAACAAAAGAGGCTATTTTATTTGGTGATGCACAGTAATTAGGGACCCATGAGTAGCCTGTAAACATAGATTAATTTTTCCTTCCCAAACTGTGGTTTGAAAATCGTCAAAGGTCTGTGAAAATGTCACAGGGGATTCATTATTAAAAATGGCAATGGTATCTGTTCTGATTTATAGTATGCTTTAAAAATTCTTTATTTTGACATGTTTATAAAAACATGTTATAACATGTTCAAAGATGATACATCTCCATTAAAAAGTAGAGATGCATAGAAAATTAAGCTAATATTTAATTTTTGTTTTAAAAAGTTTAAATTAAGTGATGGTATGATTATTTATTTCTTTCAAAACTGAACACTTTGTCTTATTAAATGTGTTGAGTGGCCATGCATATGAATTATTTGGTATAAGACGATTATATTTATGATTTGGCCACTCAATTGAATACCTCTAGCCCTGGTGTTGATTTCAATTACTGTAGAGTGAAAGATTCTTCTTATTTTTAAGCATCTTTAGAGTTTAACTTACAACCATGATGGAACTTTGAGAAAAACAAAAGCTGATATTAAATGCAGGTTAACTAAGAGTGTAAAAAAGGATAATTCTGCTAATTTGTTTCAAGTTGTCTTACGCAATATTGTTTTCTTAACTGAATTTCAATTTATTTATTTATTTATTTTATTTATTTATTTTTTATACTTTAAGTTCTGGGGCACATGTGCAGAACAAGCAGGTTTGTTATAAAGGTATACATGTGCCATGGTGGTTGGCTGTATCCATCACCCAGTCATCTACATTAGGAATTTCTCCTGAAAATGCCTCTAGTGCTTAAAAGAAAAGTGTAAATGGAAAAACCCCACAAATATATCCAATACCTTTTTTACTTCTTGCAACTAAAGATAACCCACATCTATTATTTGACATTTTTAGAGGAGTGCTATTTTAGATTTTTTTCCCTTTTTTTCTTTGTGTTTTTCTACCCAAATCAAAAGGATATTTTAGATAATTTTTGTATCTTATTATTTAAAAACAATATGTAAATACTGTATGATTCCATTTATATAAAACTGTAAAAAGTCAAATTCAAATTATAATGACAGAAAGCAGGTCAGTGGTTTCCAAGGATTGGGGTGGTGGTGGGTAATAGCAAAGTATTACAAGAGAAATTTTTTGGCTGATGGAGCTGTTCTGTATCTTGGTTGTTGAGGTGGTTATATTGTTAGATTCAACAAACTACATTTACAGTGGTTGCATTATACCAAATATAAATGGGATCACAACATAGTAGATTACAGATAGGTATAAATTTTGTAAAAACAGCTCAGTATATTTAAAAAATATATTTAATTAGACAATTCCAAATATTAGATCACGAATACAGATTTTTGTCTCTAAGAAACAGGACAAGAGTGAGGCAAGTGAGACTCAAGTTGCAGAATTGAAGGCAGGACCCCACTGTCAGGTTCCTGAGAGACCCAGCCCTGCACTTGCAAATCTCTAAGAGGGAGTCAAAATTTCATTCCATCTTTTAATATACATTGTTACTACAGGGTGAAGTGGCTTACACCTGTGATCCCAGCACTTTAAGGGGCCAAGGCATGTAGATCATCTTAGGTCAGGAGTTCGAGACCAGCCTGCCCAGCATGGTGAAACCCCATCTCTACTACAAACACAAAAAAACTTGCCAGGCATGGTGGCAAATATAATCCCAGTTACTTGGGAGGCTGAAGCAGGAGAATTGTTTGAACCTGGGTGGCAGAGGTTACAGTGAGCTGAGATCATGCCGTTGCACTCCAGCATGGGCAACAAGAGCAAAACTGCATCTCAAAAAATAAAAATAATAGCAATAATAAAATAAAATTAAAAAATATACATTGTTATCTAAACCAAATATTATGAAATATATTACCATTACATTTGTTGCCATATAAAACTTTTATTTTCTCATTTTAAACTTGTGATTTGTTGGACTTCTTGAGTGTGAGTATTGCTACCTTTCACTTCTGGAAGAATCTCAACAATTATCACTTGGAATATCACCTCTGTCTACCTCAGTTTTCTCCTACTAAAGAACTACTTCAGCCGTGCTTCTCTTGCTTCAGCCTCCCAAGTAGCTGGGATTATAGGTGCCTGCCACCATGCCCAGCACATATTTTGCATTTTTAGTAGAGACAGGGTTTTTACCATGCAGGGTAGAACTCACCCCCCGCCAAATTTTCTGTCTCTTTGTGCTGCATTCTGGATCAAAGCTTGAGGTCTCTCTTAGGTCATTTTTAACCTATAGCTTATCCTGTCCATTGAGTTTTCAATGATTTTTATATTTCTTCATGTTCTATTTCTTTATCAAATCTGCTGAAATATTGACAATCTCTTATACTTCTTTAAGAAATCTAAAGACATTCTTTAAAATTTAAATATAGATAATATCACAAAAATTGCAGAAATGCAATTTTGCACACTGATATACCTAATCCTAATCACCTAGAATAGTGTCTGGCACAAAACAGGAAATCTATATTTGTTTTTAAATTCAATATTTGCCAGATCTGAAGGTCAGATTCTCTTATTTATTGTTTCTACTTACTCTTGCTAATGGTGACTAGTTTCATTGGGTAATTTAAAAAATGTTTGTTGTGAGCTCATGTTTCCTAGAAATTTATTTGGATGCTTCATGTCCTGGGTTTAAGGGGCTCTCCTTTGAAAAATTTCTGTATTTTCTCTTTTCCTTTGCCTAGGATGAACTAACTACCATGGGTCACTTTAAGTTCTGAGCTTGGGATTTTTATGGCTTAGACAGGTAGAGTGTGTTCTAGCCTCAGATCTACATGAAGACTAATTTAGAATTAAGATTCTCATCAAAGAAATTTTTGTTTTTTTCACTTAGGACCAAGGCATGATTTCTTACCATTTATTTTGAAAGTGGATATGGAGGCTTAAGAAGGTTAAAGTCATACAGATGAAAGAGGAAAGAGGATGAATGCATAGATTTGTAAGACTTTGAAGCCCATGTTTTCCCCTTATACCAAATGCCTTCAAATGACTTGTGTTGATAAGTGGACCTGATTTCAACCAGATCTACAGTGGGTAAGCAAATTAAAGAGTTAGAGCTTGCAGGAAGCCATGCATGTCCAAGGGCTAGAACAGAATCAGAAAGAGTACTAGGATCCAGTCATTTGCAAAAACATGGATGGAACTGGAGATCATTATGTTAAGTGAGCGAGGCACAGAAAAACAAACATCCCACGTTCTCACTTATTGTGGGATCTAAAAATCAAAACAATTGAACTCATGGACATAGAGAGTAGAAGGATGGTTCCCAGAGGCTGTGAAGGATGGTTGGTGAGGGGTGGGTGGGGGTGCAAGGAGTGAGGGGAGGAGGTGGGGATGGTTAATGGATTTTAAAAAATAGAAGGAATAAAACACTGTTTGATAGCACAACAGGGTGACTACAGTCAATAGTAAGTGTATAGTTTTAAATAACATAAAGGATGTAATTGGATTGTAACTCAAAGGATAAATGCTTGAGGGGGATTGATAACCCATTTTCCACGATGTGCTTATTTCATATTACATGCCTGTATCAAAACATCTCATGTACTGTATACATATATATATATACACACACACACACATATACCTACATATCTGCATGGTATTATTATAATATATAATATAAATAATATATATTATTTTTTATTTTGTGAGCACATGGTATATATATATATATATATATATATATATATATATAGAGTA
>NW_022437027.1:7326900-7514535 GCF_009761245.1 Sapajus apella
TATATATATATATATATATATATATATATATAGAGTACATGAGATGTTTTGATACAGTCATATAATATGAAATAAGCACATCATGGAAAATGGATATATATATATATATATATTATATATATATAACAAAATAAAACAAAAAATAATAAATAGTACTCAGATAGAAGTCTGATGAAGGTTGCTGGATCTTTGTGGCTGGTGCCTCCAAGTTCACCTGCAAAGGGTTTGCTGGTAGCCTAATGTTGCTACTGTTCGGCTGGACAGGCATTCAGCTAGGGACATAGGTCAGGATGAGCAGGACAAACCAAAACTGCCAGTTTCTAGTTTTGTCTGTTCCTCCCTGCCTTGAGCAACCATGATCTTTTAGCATAATGGCTGTTGGTACATTTCCATCCCCAAATCTCATCCAAACTTCTCTTGTGGCCATCACTAACCCAGGACTATATAGGGAAAGAGATTTTGGGAAATGTATTTCTAGCTTATCTAGGCAGATAATGTACAACTAACTACTAGAGGAGGAGGAAGAATTGGCAACCTATATATGCTAGTTGCATCTGCGTCTCATCTCTAACTAGATGAACTGTAGTGCTATAAATTCTTCATAAGCAACCACCTACTGCCTTACCTTCTCAGCACACAACTTATTACCCAGAGAGTGAGTGTGGGAAGTTGTATATTTACAGCATCTACTATTAAAAGTGTATATATTTTCCTGGAATGTTGGTTTCAGAAACAAAAATGTATAATAGTTTTCCATCCATAATCCTTGCAACTTTTAAAGGATGCTATTTAAAAAATTTTATTCCTGGAACAACAATGCAAAGCTTTACATTTTAGAGCAAAGATATGATAATGAATGCTTGTCACTGACTGGTGACTTCATGTAACACTGCATAACGTGTGAGTGGCTGGTGCAATGAGAGAGATGAACAACCTTAGCAAGTTAATGCGACTCCCCTGCTCTGTGGGCAAAGGTCGTTTGAAACCCTAACAAGCCATTTCAAGAATACGATCCTCTATCAGCCTACACTTTGCTTTTGAAAAAAGCTCTCAGAAAGATGCAACTTTAATTTAAGGTCTGCAGAGTTTCTTTCAAAGAACATGTGTTAATGTGGTCTGGAGTCCACTTCAGTTATAATAGATTTCACTTTTTCATTTGGGATTACAGGGTATGTATGTCTCCTTTTACTCCGGTTAAGAACATAATGAAGACATGGTCTGAGGATTTACCAATTTCTAGCACTTCTGGGCAGGATTTGGTATTTTCAATAATCAGAATTATTATACTGAATATTATAGTATCATTAAAACTGTTACATATTGCAATTATTATTACCATCCCATTTGCTTCTCCTTTTCTTCCTGATGTTCTTAAAATGTTTTACCATTTGCAAAGTACGTCACAAACATTTTCTCATTTCCTGTTCACAGCAGTCATGGAAGGGAACATTTTACCATTTCCACTTTATAGATGCAGAAATGGAAACTCGGAGGAATTAACTGATTTGCCTAGGCTTTCTCCATCAATGTTAGAGCTGGGATCAGCTCAAGTTATTGTTCTATTCCTTCATATTTTTACTATTCTACTTTATAAGAAAGGCTGATTATTCCTATTTCAGATGTTTGGTCACTTACACAATGTGAAACTTTTCTCAATAGAAATTATGAAAAAAAATCACTGATTTACTCAATATTACTTGTTTAAGCAGCAAACATATGACAATGACTTCCTAAACAAATTAATGAATTTGTACCATTTTTCATGCTCCCTTAAAAGTGATGTTTCAGGATCAATTTTCTAGGTAAATTATATATTCTCAATAAACTGATCAAATATGGGAACATTTTGACTTATTTAAATGGCCAGCCCACAGAGATGGGTAGAGGATACTTCCTTTTGCTCACATAGACAGAATAAAAAATGATTCGTCACGCACTGATAATTACAGTACAAAAGAAATGTGGCTATTTTTAAAGCACCATTTTTCTCTTTAAGACGCAAAGCTTCCCAACCTCTTATAAAAATCCATTCACCTGATATTAAAAGCCCCATTGCCTGCAGCAAACCTCAATCTCTGACCTGAAACATAATGGCAAGTTCCAAGAAAATGATGCAGCCTCTGCCACAGTTGAAGCCTTTGTTGTTTGCACTTATCCTCACACGCAGGCATCTCTGAATAGAGAGGCAGGTGCTGTTTGATTAAAAAAAAAAAAAAAAAAAAACTGGTCCCCACAGTAAATGTGAACAGCAGTCAGAGCACATTTGCATTTTTTTATTTTTTGAAGAAAACGTTAGATAAGTTTGGAATCTTGGAATATCCTTCTGTAGTTCAGCATTTACTTTCCTTCAACATCTGCCAATTTCAATATTTTAAAGCTGTGTTTAGTTATTAATTCATACAAGTTGTTGAAATGCAGGCATCCCAGTAGATGACAAAACAATGACAGAGAAAAATCATTGTGTATTTCAACTAACACTTAGGATTTAGAATTAAAGACTGCTTGAATATTCCTATTTCTTATTATTTAGAAAGGTTCTTTGGAGTTGCTCTTTGCAGACACAGAAAATTCACTGACAGGATTAAAAAAAAATTTGGAGCTGGATTTTAGATGAAAGTGTTGCTGCCGGCATATCAATGCCAGCTACAAATCAGCACAAACAATCGTTCCATCATTAGCAAAGCCTGTGAACAGGAGCAGTGCTAATAAAGGCTTCTGGCGCTCTCACTGGATTTGTTTGACTTGATTGCATCCCACTACATTTACAATCTGTTTTGTGTTATCACACGTAGACTGACAGACTTTTAAATTCACATTTAGAAAATTTGAGAGCAGTTTTCAAAAAACAAACACTCCCCAAAAGAGTAATATATCAGCAGCACTGACTTACACTGCCAATAAATAATATTTAGCCACTGGAAACAATCTGATACAATTAATGAGAAATCCAAGATGAGAGACCTAGATTCTGTTAAGGATTTATCTATAACTTTGTGCATCTGGAGTTAGCTCTTTATGTCACAGTCCTTTTTAATAACTAGGCCATTTTATGTGCTCCTGCCTTTACTAGTACAAATAAAATAGACAAGAATTAACATTTTCCAGTACTTTGGTCCTATGAGATAAAAGATGCTGTAGGAATGCAAAGATCTATTAAACTGGAATTGTGAATTTCAATGTTGTTATCATTCATTTCAGACACATGAAGCAGCTAGTTGCATGCATAGTAAAATAATAATGACAGTACATTTCTGTTTAATGAGTATTTATCATATGCCGGCCATATGCTAAGTGCTTTACATTTGCTCTTCCTTTTAGTTCTCAAACAGCACTATTATTATCCATTTCACACACAAGGAAATTGTGCCTAGAGAGGCTAAGTAACTTGTCCGAGGTCACACAGTTCAGTGTCACAAACGGGGATTCAAGCTAAGGCTGGTCTGTCTCTAAAGCCTATGCTCTTCATCATAATGTAAACCTTGAAAGCTGCTGTAAAGGTCATACTTTGTAAGGTTATCTTTCATGATCTTTTCCTCAAATCACAAGTACGCTGCATTTATCTTTTTTCTTATCTATCTATCATCTATCTATCTATCTATCTATCTATCTATCTATCTATATCTATCTATATCTATCTATTTTGAGATGAAGTCTCACCACTCTGTCATCCAAGCTAGAGTGTAGTGGCACAATCCCGGCTCACTGCAACCTCCACCTCCCAGGTTCAAGCAACTCTTCTGCCTCAGCCTCCCCAGTAGCTGCGATTACAGGCGCACACCACCATGCTCAGCTGATTTTTATACATCTAGTGGAGACTGGGTTTCACCATGTTGGCCGGTGATGCTCAGACAAATTGCACATATGCCTGTGGGGAAATACTGTCCAATCAACTGAAAAAATGGGAGAAACCTGAGCTTGGCTTAAGGACAGGTTGGCTCAGTATGTAAAAATGGAAAGTGACTATAAGAAACATAATTATGGTAGCAACTAATTGTATAATAATTATGCTTCTATAATAATTGGCCATCTCTCTGCACAGTGGGGAAATTTAGGAGATGTACACCTGCAATGAGGATTTCCTGTTGATTCTCATAATTCACACCTATCTTTTAGCTAGGACAAGCTAGCTAAACAACTGTGGGTTCTCAAGAAGTTGAAAAGTTTTAAGGCTCTTTTGAGATAGCCTGTCCACTATGATATGGGTCCCATGGAATAAAGAAGAGGATGTGTTTTCCTCTCTAGGATTCTTATTTGCTGTATCAAAATAAGTGGAGAATTAGCAGGAAAAGGAACTGAGTTGTTGGAATTATCCTATTTGGCTCAGCATACATAAATTAAGTGCATATGACATTTAGGCCTAATTCTAGCTGGTTAGTACGAGATGAATTAGATATAATAGTCTCCCTCAAGGGTTTATAATGAGGAGAAATACATCTATGAACAACTATTTAAAACAATGTGGTTTCAACAGGGATAGGGGCTAGATTTTAAATATATAATATAGGAAAAATTATTTTTTATAAAAAAATTATTTTAACCCAAAACATTTCTATAATTCTTGAATTAAAATCCACCTTACAGATAAGATTTTTGCAAAACCGAAACATACATAGTTTCAGAGTCAATAACTAGTCATTTCTGATAATTAACTGTGCTACTACTATAGACAAGTTGTTTAATTTCTATAGCCTTGCATGTTTTCTTATGTAAGGTATGGGTAATTCTAACTCCAAAGAGTTGTAAGGATGAGGAAAGAAGGTATTCATAAAGTGCCTAAAGTAGTACCTGGCACATACCAGCACTCAATATATGCTGGCTTTATCCTACTTCCCATCACAAGCCTTATTTTTCTTCTTTCTGAAGAAAGAATAGGAAAGATATATTTTAGTTAGTAATAACAGTTATAAAGCAGAATACATTTTGAGGTCATGTCTACAGGAGATAAGTGCATCCTGTTTTCTTCCTTGTGTTATTTAAAACATTGCGTTTAACCATGAACTTTAATGAGAAACGGAGGTTGTTGTAAATGCAGAGAGGGGCATTTACAGGACACATCTACTTGTCTACACATGAAATAATGGTCAGTGCATTTCTTTGAAGGACACCCAGGGCTCTGATTATTACTCCCCTGTTCTGTGCATTGAACACATGACTAACAGTTTCTGAGGACCCACTCTGCGCAGAGCCTGAGCTGGGCCTTTCCATGTACATCGACCTCCAGTTCTTCTAACAACTTTGTGGTCAAAAGATGTGGAAATAGGAGAGTTACAGAGTTAGAGATGATCTGAATCAGGATCATAAACATTCTGTTTCTCTGTTTACAGAAGCCAATTCTTCACTTTGGTCTGAAGACCCTCTCTGCTCCTGCTACCTCCCTCTTCATCTTTTGCAGGAGTTTCCACCAAGAAATATCTTACATGTATAATCCTGTTGTGTTATCTCCTCCTGGGTGGACCTGAATTGACGTGGCAAATACCAAATGTATTCTGATAAGTCAAGTGTCAAGATGAAACTTGGGGCCTGGCTCACTCATTTCTCAGCAGGCAAGGAGGACTGCATCATGAGAGTAATGTAGGGCCTAGATAGTCCCTGGCACAAAGTGACAATCCAATTGCTAAACATTTTATTGGGAGTGACTTGAGGAAACATCCCAATGGAAAATACTCTTGCAGTCATAATGATTCAGGCATTTGAAAGAGATATGGAGTGGGGAGCACAAGGACAGAGAGTTGGCTGGTTGTTACTGTTATATTGATGCTCTGCAATGGGATAATGAGAAACAGAGAACCATTAACAAACAAATGCTAAGGATAAGAGTCTCAGGACCTCTTTGGTGGCTTAAGAAGGGACTCTTTTCTCCTACAGTGGAATAATGAAAAATAGACTTCAGGATTTGACAAGTAGAATTCCAGAGCATCAGAGATACTGAGATGCTCAGCCAAGGCAAATCATGGATGAAAAACCTACAGTCTTAAAACATGGGATGAAGACATAAAGATAGATTCCCCCAGAGGATTTTTGCTCTGTAGACATCCCTGAATGTTCAAAGTTTACAGAGGTGGCTCATTCCTTTATAGTAAGAGCTGGCAATGCCTGAGTGTGGGAGATAAACCTCATGAAGTTTTAGGGACCTAACATTTCAGTGAAGATTTTAGAGGTCCATAGCAGCTCCTGGAGCAATATTAGATCCTGCAAACTCTTGACAAAAGATCCATGGAACTCTTGACCATGGGTACCAATGGACCTGCCTATTATGAGCTAACTTCTGTCAGACTGGCCAAGGCATAAATATGAATTGGCATAGCAGCAGTCTCTCATTAGATAGAAATGTACATCCAGAAATGCCATATGCAATGACAATGAGTGCAGGTAAGCTATGTGGGCAGGTAGACAAGATTCCCATGTTGATCATCACAGTCACAGCAGTGATGCTCACAGAAATTGCACCTATGCCTGTGGGGACATCCCGTCCAATCAACTGAAGGAATGGGATAAACCTGAGCTTGCCTTATGGACAGGTTGGCTCAGTGTGTACAAATGGAAAGTGACTATGAGAAATGTAATTATGGTAGCTACAACTTATTGATAAAAACTTGACTGTAAAAGTATTTACTTTTTAAATACTTAAATATATGTTATTATTTTTCAAGTTTTTTCTCATGAAAGTAGAATTTTTAAAAATATTCAGAACACTTAGAGATTATTTGGATTATAGTTATATTCATACTTTTTCTCTCTGACTACCTAATTTAGGATAATGAAGTTTTTAGTCTCTTACTTAAACATTTCCATCTGCCCAGCAACTGGAGTCCATCTGGAATAATGTATTTTTATGAAATTGTATGGGTAACTCAAACCAGGATTACTCATCTGATGAGAAAATGGTTGTATTTCATAGGTTTCACACATGAGCAAATTGATCTATAGCTGTGAAATGAATAATAGTGTTATTTGACTGTACAGTGAAATGAAAGTCTTGGAAATTATATAGTTGAATATTTTGCATTATTATTGCTATTTTCCCTGGATTTCTTTTTGGGAGGGCTTTTTTACTAAGAATTTTTCTGTATTTTTCACCTTTATGAAACAATAAAAATGATCCTTTGGTTAGTACGGGGTTGGTCAGCAGTGCTGTAATGCTCTATGGGTATGATGACAAGTATAATATCTCTTAGGGCAGATTCATGAGTTGAAAGTCAATGCAGTGTTTTTTCAATTAATGACTGATTCTGTCCCCAAATGGAATCATTTCACAATAAGGGATATAAGATAATTGAATAATTCTGGATTCAGTTTTATTTCATCTCACTGTCTATGCAGAGATCTGAGATAAGCCTTGGTATCCAGGTGACCTAGGTTTGGCTTAGCTTCTTCCCTGTATAAATGCTATAACCTCTGGATTTCATTTGTTTGTGCCTCAGTTTCCTCAGCTGTAACATGAGAGCTTTAGAATAGGTTGTCTTTCTGTTCTTCCACCTTTACATTTAAATTTCTAGGGTTAGATTTCTGCATATAATTAAGGCTGACTGAAATAAATATACAAATGGCCCAAAAGTACTTCCTCCTAAAACAGTGAAGTTTAAATAGATTAATATATGCATTGTGACTTAATCTTCTAACAATCAATTATACCAAGTCCTCATTAATTCTCCCTCCAACAAGATGAGATTAAGATGTTCCATTGTAATATTTTAAATTATTTTCGGGCAGAGGCAGACCTTGAGAGATATTGATCATACTTTAAAAACTCAATTGTCTGAATAGATGGCATATACCATTATTTCCATAACATATTTCACACAGAAATTCTCAGAAGATGGAAGATGGAAGAACAGGGTTTCCCATCTGTGGCATGGTACTTGCTCCACCCTTCCCCCCATTCTACAGACAACAATCATCCTACCTCAAGTTTATTCAAATGTTTTTAAAATTCATCTATGTTTCTGAAATTTTTGAAGTAATAAGTTTTATAAACTTAATACATACTAGTGAAATAGTATTTCCTAGTCTTTGTCTAAAAATTGCCTCTTTCATTTTATTTTAATACTTGTCTATGTTCCACATATGTATTGATTTGAGGATTTTTTTACTCTTTATACTGGGTGATAACTTTTTGAAAATTCACTATGAAAGGATGACCATTACAGGAGAACTGGTACTTGGAAACCTTGAGACATTACATGAAAAATCTTGGTGTAATGTGCAAATGCTTATAAACAAGAAGCTAATTTGACACGGCCTTCATAACCCTAATGCTTACAACAGTGTCTGTTGTAGAGTAAGCAATCACTAGATATTTGCTAAATAAATAAAGAGGCTAAATTAGAACAGCAAGGTATTTTTTAAAGCTGCCAATGCAGCTAGTAATTGGCAGACAAAAGAAAAAAAAGAAATCTCAAATATTTCCTAGCTAGCAAATGTCACCACATCCCTCTCTCAGTTTTGGAGATTTTTATCCTGCCTAGCAACAGTATTGGAGTAAAATGTAAAAACCATTTCATTGGTTATAAAGCACTGAGACTATGATAATTAGGGCAGTCCAGATGCTCACTCTTCCTTTTGGAATTATATTGACATTATCATTTCATTTTATTTGTTACTCATAACAGTATTCCCATCTTGGCACTTAAGCAGAAAAGCTTCACTTGTTATGGTTGTTTCACAGTTGATTCCATTATTTGACTTCCTGTTTTCACAATTTGCCAACCAATCAAATATATCTGTGGTTTTAAAACATGTGTCAACTGAACAGATATCAAGAATAAAATGCACATATACATCCCAAAAGACCTCTGTCAAAATCAGTAAGATTGCACAAGGCAGGAACCTCGGATAGCATTTTAACAGAAGAAAATCGTCAGAAATTAGTTCATTCAATGTAGTATCTAAGCTTTAATAAACCAAGTCTTATCTCTTTTGGCCAGTGGACAGTTTCTAATTGGTAAGGGTCCAAGGTAAGGCAAACAAATGCAAGGAAACCTGTCTGTCTGGCTTTATATATCAGCAAGATAGCCCTATCGTACATCAACGAACAGGCTTCAAGTTGACAACAGGAAAAATGTGACTCAGCTTATACAAAAGGGGAAGTCCCCTTGTTGGGCTGAAACAATGGGCCTGTCATTTTACGGCTTTGCTGGTCTGTCTTACCTTTTTGAAGATATGCAAGGGCTGAGGACTCAGCATTCTTCTCTGGGTCCTAGGCAGGGTCAGTAAATTTAGTATCTAGGGAGAGGCATTATTGGAGGGTGTGAGCAGAGCAGAGGAAACAATGGGAAACTTGTGGTCAGGCCAGTAAAATGATACCTTAAATTCCAGGAATACTTGATTTGGGAATGGAAACAGGATAGGCCCAGCAATAAAACAAAAGCAGCACAGAATCCTCCTTAGAATGACGAGTCTAGTGAATGAATTAAACAAAGAGAGCAGACTGTGAGGGATATGTTTATTTTCTCCTCCTATACTCACATATCTGCAATTGCCTCTGCAGAAGATGTTACGACAGAAGCAATAACAACCTGCTCATTGATGCAAAAACAGCCTATGACACTAAAGACTGTGTATATGTGATTTACATGCTATGTGTTAATTTGAGTTTTAGAAGAATCTTTAAGTAATATATAGGGCGGAGGAAAACGTGTACTTCTTTGGCAACTGAGCTACATCTTACGTAAAATAATACCACCAACAATGATTGGGCAGACCTCACTGTGGAGTCAAAGGCAGAAATAGTATGTTCTCCAAATTAGTCACTCCCAGAGGTCCTGTAGCCCTCAAAAACCTGACCACTATTATTCTCTGTGCTTATAGGTCGTTCTTAGCTGCTTCCTTGAGGCTTCTCCTCACTTCGCTGTTTCCAGTTCTTTACTGACGTTTGTGAAGTCTCCATTATCTTTCATGGTATAGTGATAATACGATAAATGTGGGTGATTAGGGTGTTCAGGGAAGCATAGACTTATTAACAGGAACCAGGACTAATGGCTAAATGTTGATGTTGTGAGGGTTTAAAAGTTTTACCTAAGACAATCACAGTAGTAACATAGTCATCGGAACATGACTTTTCTTATTTCATTGAAGAAATGTTTAGTACTTTTGACTGAATTTCTAGAGTATGACAAATCCATTTTATCATTTTCCTATAACCTGGGGTTGTTTTGTTCTGGGCTGTGGTATGCAATGTCCCAAACTATTAAAGATAGCTTTTTACTTCTAGTATAATGGTATCTTCCTTATCTTTGTATGCTTGATACACAGTCAGTACCTGAAACCTGTCCATCACTTAATAAACATTTTTAATTGAATAAGTATTTTCAAATATATTTTGATTAGTTATTCTTTCTTTGAAAGAGGCCCCCAAAATAGAAAGATATAATTTTATAAAACTATTACAGGGCTAAAACTGAAAAATAAAACTGGAATTGTCTTGCCTGGACCTGTCCAGAAATTATAGCTGAGATTGCTCCTTTTGGTCACCACAGAAATAAAGAATAATGAAAAAGAACCAGCAAAAAGAAGCCTTTAAAGGCAGCAAAGAGGCTCTGCAGAGTTTTATGTCAGCTTTAGATAATTAAAACTCATTACAGAGCAGAACGTTTAGGAAATAGGAAGGGCTGACTTCATTCTACCCACAAGATTTCCAGAATGTTTTCTGATTCAGATGACGGTGGAAGTCCCTCTCTTCCTCATTCCCACCCGATTCTTGAGTGCTGTGCTGCTTCTCCTTTCTCTGTTCCTGTTCTCAGTGTCCCACGTCACGCAATAGTAAGAAAATGACTAAACCTTACTCATTGAATGTATTATGTGAGCCAAAAACAAGTGTTCTGGCAGCTTGGTGAACTTACCAAATCTCTTGAGTCCCAAGGTAGCACTGGCTCAAAATCTCTGATGGAGCTGGCAGAAGAAAGTGTAATACATCTGTTCTCAAATACCCACTTGACTAACTCCACATCCTTCTTCAGGTCTAGTCAAATCTCACTTTCTCAATAAAGCCTGCTTTGATTGTTCTGTTTAGTGCTGCAAACTACCCTTTCCCCAACACTACCTTCTGGCACTCCTGATCTTTCTTACTCTACTGTTTTTCTTTTCAATGACGTTTATCATCTTCAAACATACTAGCATATCTACTTATGATGTCTATTTTCTATCCCTGCCTCCCACTTGAATGTAAAATTCACAAAGGCAGAAATCAAAGTTTGTTAATATATCCTAAGCCCCAAGAACAGTGTTTGGCTCATAATAGATGCTCGATACAGATTTGTAGAATAAAAGAATGAATATTAATTAACTATTGCTATGATATATGAATTAGTTATTGCTTCTACTCTCAAGGAGTTTGTATAAATTAAAGAGACAAAGTACAAGCAATGCCCTATAATACAGAATGATGAATGCTAAACAAGCAATATAAAACAAGAGCAATGGAATGAATAGTTTCACAGAACAGTTCTCTGTTCTAGTAAGGTAGCCAAAGTGGATCACAAGAGAGAGATGGTGGATGTGGAAGTGTCTAGAAGAGATTTCAAGTGCACTCTCAGCTTCTTTTCTGCATCAGAATGCAGTCTTCTCATTAGGAAGATGAGATTTCCTATCTTCTGAATTGCAACTTGAGGCAGCAAATGGAGTGGGAAGAATAAGTTGGTAAACTAGAACACACCTATTGAGTCTCTTGGCTTTCAGTTCTCTTTTTGGCCACAGTATAGGCCTCCTTCCCTTTCCTATGTTATTTACTGAAGATATTGGGTCTCATAAAACCTCTATCTTCCCAGCCTTCTCAGTGAGGTTCTGAGTCAATCTAATCTCCTTGTGATGGCTTTTAATACCTTCATATTTCTGTCATTCCAGAAGAACACTGTGTTTTACATTTTCTTGATATTGCTTTACTCCTGCTTATCTGTACCTTCACTTATATTTTCTGGAAGAGAAGCAGATGGAAGATGACTCATCAGCACAATCATTATGACTTTCTTTGCTGCCCATGATAATTTGAGATTCCTGGTCTAGATTTTTTTTTTTTTTTTTTTTAACCACATCTGCTTCAGATGAGTCATATGACTTCAGGTGGTGGATTAGAATTGATGCTTTCTCTGCCCTAACCAGTTTTGAGTGTCTTCTTTTAGGTCTTAAGAGTGTTAAAAGTTATGCTGTTGAGCCAATCCTTCCAGTGAGAAGAATAAAGAGAAATTCTGTTTTTGTAATATTGTACTTCTATTGATTGGCAAAAGATTGTTGCATTTATCGTTAACCCAATTATTTAAAAACCAACCAAAGCCTTCTTGGGTGAAGACTCTAAGTATATCTCAGGCATTTACTCTATTTATTGTGTTCTGTGTGGCTTGGGAAAGTCAGAAACAAATGAGTTTCATCTGTTTGTGAGACCTTTACTGATTTCTTAAGACAGAGGCTGGGAAAACAAAGGGAAAGTACCTGACCTTCCAACTATAACGTGCCAGTAGGTTCCTCTGGGTCACATTTATTTTTGTACACTTGAGACAGAGCTATACACACACTAGATATCTAATAGGTATTGTGAAATAGTGAACAAAAGAATGCATAGATTGACCTGATTTATTATGTGAGGAACAGCATGAAACCTGGAAATTCAGTTTTTATGTCTGCAGAAAGGAAAAGTTATACTAGTCAACTATCCACCAGTAAAAAACACTGTAAAATAAATTAAGCAGCTGAGATCTGTATGTTCAAGAAACTGCATAACCATTACAGTTCTCCAATTTTCTAAGAAAGGACAATTTCCTTAGGAGTGCATTGAGTAAGTTCCATCTATAAAGTATAATGGTAGGGGCTCTGAGTCTCTTGAATGCCTTGCACAACACTACTTTCTCTTCTAGCTGGCCAGAAGTCCCTATCAATAGCACTGGCCTTCAAAGTCAGGTAATAAATATCCTTGTACTTTTTTTCACACACATTAATTGGCATGTAGAGAGTGTTGAAGGTTTTCGTAAGCCTTCTCCTTTTATAGGACTTTGTCACTTCAGTTAGCACATGGGTATACACTAAGGCAGAATTTCCAAAGTTTTGTTTTGTGGATTCCTGTACTTCAACCTCAGTTGTCATTGTTTATCTCCATACCCTGCTTAAGTTTTCTTCATAATGATTATTACTGCCTGAAATCATGTATGATTTTAGCTTTTACTTTCTGTCTTCATTCGTGGATTTATCACCAGCAAAGAAATTAGTATTTGGCATACTAGGCACTTAAATAGCTGAATAAATGAAAAAGCTTCATGATGTGAAAAAAGACTTTTTTTTTTTTTTTTTTTTTTTTTTTTTTTTTTGAGATGGAGTCTTGCTCTGTCACCCAGGCTGGAGTGCAATGATTTGATCTCGGCTCACTGCAAACTCAACCTCCTGGGTTAAAGCGATTCTCCTGCCTCAGCCTACCGAGTAGCTAAGATTACAGGTATGCACCATCACACCTCACTAATTTTTGTATTTTTAGTAGAGATGGGGTTTCACCATGTTGGCCAGGCTGGTCTCAAATTCCTGATCTCAGGTGATCTGCCCACCTTAGCCTCCCGAAGTGTTGGGATTACAGGAGTGAGCCACTGTACCCAGCCATGAAAAAAAGAATTCTATGGCCAAGTTCATTTTGAAAATGTTGGAGAAAATGAAGATAAACAAGTTTATCTACTGCAGGACTCATTGGGCATTTTAATAAACTAATGTGTTTTATGAGTCTCAGGATGGGGATGAAATATTCTGTGTACCCTCAACTTCTTTGATTACAGAATTTTTTTGATTTTGGCCTAATGTTATAAGTACATTTCAATGGAGAGACAAAATTGGGGAAATCTTAGAAAGTCTTACTCCTGTAGCAGTAAGGCATATTGCCATGCCGTAAGGATTTTTTAGTCAGAGTCCCTGGAGGATGAGTTCAGGAAAGCTGGCCATGGGTGATGAAGATACAAGGCTAGGGGAGACTTGGAAGAAGGATGGTAAAAAGGGAGGATTTGCAAGGACAGACTTTGAGTATCTCATTAATATTCTCTTTCAAAGTGCTGGAAAGATGCTACCAAATGGTAAATGCAGCTTGGAAAGAAGAATTTCTGGCCATGTCTCAAAATTATTATTTTTTTTCAGTAAACTTTTTACACATAAAGGTGTACAAAACATAGTGCAGAGACAGTGATTTTTCACAAAGTAAACACACTCAAGTAGAGCAATTAAAAAAACAATACCAAAGCCCAGAAACTAACTTTTATGAATTTTATCTTTGGGATTGTTGATTTTCTCTATTTTATATTTGTGTTAGATTAAAAAAATATTTTTTAAAAAATTTATTGCGTTTTAGGTTTTGGGGTACATGTGAAGAACATGCAATATTGTTGCATAGGTACATACATGGCAATGCGGTTTGCTGTCTTCTTATCTGAGTTCTTTTTCTTTTTTGTATTTTTTAAGGTAAATACTTAGAATCATGACTTTTTAGTCCTTTTCTTTCTTCTTTTAAATTTCCAACTTTTAAGTTCAGAGGTACATATGCAGGACGTGCGGCTTGTTATATAGGTAAATGTAGTAGTTTGCTGCACAGATAATCTGCTCACCCAGATGTTAAACCCAGAATCCACTAGCTATTCGTCCTGACCCTCTTCCTCCCCCAACCCCCACCCTGCAACAGGCCCCAATGTCTGTGGTTCCCTACCATGTGTCCATGTATTCTCATCATTTAGCTCCCACTTATAAGTGAGAACATGCAGAATTTGGTTTTCTTTCCCTGCATTAGTTTGCTAAGGATAATGGCCTCCAGCTCCAACGATGTCCTTGCAAAGGACATTATCTTGCTTGTTTTTATGGCTGCATAATATTTTATGGTATATGTGTAAATTTTCTTTATCCACTCTATCACTGATGAACATTTAGGTTGATTCCAAGTCTTGGCTATTGTGGACAGTGCTGCAATGAACATACAGTGTGCTTATGTCTTTATAATAGAATGATTTATATTCCTTCAGGTGTATACTCAGTAAAAGGATTGCTGAGTTAAATGGCATTTCTACTCCTAAGTCTTTGAGGAATCTTCACACTGTCTTCTACAATGGTTGAACTGAGTTACACTCTCACCAACAGTGTAAAATCATTCCATTTCCTCCACAATCTTGCCAACACCTGTTGTTTTGGGACTTTTTAATAACAGCCTTTGAGTGGTGTGAGATGGGATCTCATTGTAGTTTCAATTTGTTTTTCTGTAATGATAAGTGGTGTTGAGCTTTTTTTCATATGTTTGTTGGTCACATGTATGTCTTCTTTTGATAAATGTCTGTTTGTGTCCTTTGCCACTTTCAAATGGGGTTATTTGCTTTTGTCTTGTAAATTTGTTTAAGTTCCTTACAGATGCTGGATATCAGACCTTTGTCAGATGCATAGTTTGCAAAAATTTCCCCCTATTCTGTAGGTTGTCTGTTTACTCTGTTGATAGTTTCTTTTGCTGTGCATAAGCTCTTTAGTTTAATTAGATTATATTTGCCAACTTTTGCTTTTGTTGAATTGCTTTGGCATCTTTATCATGAAATCTTTGCCCATACCTGTTTCCTGAAGGATATTGTCTGGGTTTTTTTTTTTGTTTTTTTGTTTTTTGTTTTTTTATAGATTTGGATTTTATATTTAAGTTTTTAATTCATCTTCATTTGATTTATGTATATGGTGTAAGAAAGGGGTCCACTTTAAATTTTCTGCATATGCCTAGCCAGTTATGTCAGCACTGACATAGAAAGTTCTTTCCATATTGTTTTTGTCAGATTTGTCAAAGATTAGATATCAGATGGTTGTAGGTATGCAGTCTTATTTCTGGATTCTCTATTCTGTTCTGTTGGTCTATGCATCTGTTTTTGTAAAGTACCATGTTCTTTTGGTTACTCTGTGACCCTGTAGTTGTGTAGCATGATGCCTCCAGTTTTGTTCTTTTTGCTTAGGATTGCCTTAGCTATTTAGATTCTTTCTTGGTTTCATATAACTTTTAATTTTTTTCTAATTCTGTGAAAAAAGTGAATGGTAGCTTAATGGGAATAGCACTGGATCTATAAATTGCTTTCAGCAGAATATCCATTTTCACAATATTGATTTTTCCTATCCATGAATATAGAATGTTTTTTCATTTGTTTGTGTCATCTCTGATTTCTTTGAGCAGTGGTTTGTTGTTCTCCTTGAAGAAGTCCTTCACATATTTTGTTAACTATATTCCCAGGTATTTTATTCTTTTTGAGGTGATTGTGAATGGGAGTTCATTCCTGATTTGTCTCTCAGCTTGCCTGTTATTGGTTTTATATCTTGAGACTTGCTGAAGTTGCTTATCAGATTAAGAAGCTTTTGGACTAAGATGATTGAGTTTCTTAGTTATAAGATTATGACATCTGCAAACAAAGATAATTTGACTTCCTCGTTTCTTATTTCAATTGTTTTATTTGTTTCTCTTGCCTGATTGCCCTGGCCAGAACTTCCAATACTGTGCTAAATAGGAGTGATAAGAGAGGGCAAACTTGTCTTGTGCCGGTTTTCAAGGGGAATGCTTCCAACTTTTGCCCATTTAGTATAACATTGGCTATGGGTTTGTCATAGATGGCTCTTATTATTTTGAGGTATGTTCCTTCAATACTTTGTTTATTGAAAGTTTTTAATATGAAGGACTATTACATTTTGTTGAAGGCCTTGTCTGAATCTTTTGAGATAATCATGTGGTTTTCATCTCTAGCTCCGTTTATGTGATAAATTATATGTATTTATTGTGTATGTTGAACCAGCCTGGCACCCTAGGGATGAAGCCAATTTGATTATAGTGGATAAGCTTTTTGATGTACTGCTGGATTTGGATTGCTAGTATTTGGTTGAAGATTTTTTTCATCAGTGTTCATCAAGGATATTGACCTGAAATTTCCTTCTTTTGTTGCATCACTGCCAGGTTTTGGTATCAGGATGATGCTGGCCTTATAGAATGAATTAGGGATGAGTCCCTCCTTTTGATTTTTTGGAATAGTTTCGCTAAGAATGGTACCAGCTCTTCTTTGTACCTCTGATGGAATTCAGCTGTGAATCTGTTTGCTCCTTGGCTTTTTCTTTTTGGTTGGTAGGCTATTCATTACAACTCACTTTTAGAACTCAATATTGGTCTATTCAGGGATTCAATTTCTTCCTAGTTCCATGTTGAGAGGGTGCATGTGTCCAGGAATTTATCCATTTTTTCTAGTTTATATGTATAGAAGTTGTAATATCCTCCAATTGTTGTTTGTATTTCTGTACAAACAATACAGATCAGTGTAAGGGGGATCAGTAGCAATATCCCCCTTATCATTTCTGATTGTGTTTTTTGAATCTTCTCTCTTTTCTTCTTTATTAGCCTAGGTATCATTCTATCTACTTTATTATTGTAAAAAAAAAAACAGCTTCTGGATTTGTTAGTCTTTTGAAGGGTGTCTTTTGTATCTCCCTCAGTTTAGCTCTGATCTTGGTTATTTTTTGTCTTCTGCTAGCTTTGGGGTTTGTTTGTACTTGTTTATCTAGTTCTTTTAGTTGTGATGTGAGGTTGTTAACGTGAGATCTTCCTGGCTTTTTGATTCAGGCATTTAGTGCTATAAATTTCCCTCTTAACACTGTTTTGGCTGCATCCCAGAGGTTCTGGTACATAGTATCTTGGTTCTCATTAGTTTCAAAAAAACTTCTTGATTTCTGCCTTATTTTCATTATTCAGGAGCAGGTTGTTCAATTTCCATTTAGTTGTATGGTTTTGAGTGAATTTTTAAATCTTGAGTTCTAATTTGATTGTATTGTGGTCTGAGATACTGTTATGATTTCACTTATTTTACATTTGCTGAGGAGTGTTTTATTTCTGAATATGTGATCAATTTTAAAGTAAGTGCCCTGTGACAATATGAAGGTTTATTCTGTTGATTTGGGTAGAGGGTTCTGTAGGTATCTATCAGGACCACTTGATCCAGAACTGAATTCAGATCTTAAATATATTTGTTAATTTTCTGTCTCTATTATCTAACTAATATCATCAAAGGGGTGTTAGAGTCTTTCACTATTATTGTGTGGGAATCTAAGTTTCTCTGAAGATCTCTAAGAGCTTGCTTTATGAATCTCGACGCTCTTATATTGGGTGCAAAAAATTTAGAATAACTTGCTCTTTTCGTTGAACACTTTACCATTCTGTAATGCCCTTCATTGTCTTTTCTGATCTTTTAAGCAAGGTTTAAAGTATGTTTTGTCAGAAACTAGGATTGCGATTTCTGCCTTTTTCTATTTTTCAGTTGCTTGGTACAATTTCCTCCATCCCTTTTTTCTGAGTCTATGCGTGTCTTTGCATGTGAGATGGATCTTTGAAGACAACATACTGATGGGTCTTATTTTTTTATTCAGCTTTCCACTGTGTGTCTTTTAACTGGGAAATTTAGCCTATTTACATTTAAGGTTGGTATTGTTGTTTGTGGTTTTGATCCTGTCATCATGATTCTAGCTGGTTATTTAGCAGACTTGTTTATGTGGTTGCCTCAGAGTGTCCCTGATTTGTGTACTTCAGTGTTTTGTAGAGGCTGATAATGATTTTTTTCTTTTCATGTTTAGTGCTTCCTTCAGGAGTTCTTGTAAGGCAGGTCTGGTGGTAAAGAATTCTCTCAGCATTTGCTTGTCTGATAAGGATCTTATTTTTCCTTCATTTATGAAGCTGAGTTTGGCCAGATATGAAGTTTGGGGTTGGAATTTCTTTTCTCTAAGACTGTTAAATTTTGGACCTTAATCTTTTCTGAGTGTAGGTTTTCCACTGAGGTCCACTGTTAGTGTTAAGGCTTCCTTTGTAGGTTACCTGGACTTTCTGTCTGGCTGCCCTTAACATTTTTACTTTAATCTTAACCTTGCAGAATCTGATGATTTTGTTTATTGAGGATGATCTTCTTGTGGAGTATCTTACTGTGGTTTTCTACATTTATTGAACTTGAATGTTGGCCTGTCTAACTAGGTTTTGGAAGTTCTCCTGGATGACATCCTTAAATGTTTTCCAAATTGCTTCCATTTTCCCTATCTCTTTCAGGTACCCCATCAGTCAGATATTTGGTCTCCTTACATAATCCCTTATTTCTTGGAGGTTTTGTTCATTTCTTTTTATTCTTTACTCACTTCTTGTTTGTCTTTTTTTTTTTTTTTTTTTTAAGAAAGACAGTTTTCAAGATCATTCTTGCTTTCACTTGGTCTATTCTGTTATTAATACTTGTGACTGCATTGTAGAGTTCTTGTAGTGTGTTTATCAGCTCTATAATGCCATTTGTATTCCTCTGAATACTGATTATTTTGACTGTCAGCTTCTGCATTGTTTTATCATGATTGTTAGCTTCCTTGCATTGGATTACAGCATTCTCCTTTTGCTCATCCAAGTTTGTTTTTCTCCACATTCTAAAGCCTACTTCTGTTGTTTCAGCTATCTCTATCTCAGTCCAGTTCCAAACCCTTGCTGGAGAGGTCTTGTGGTCATTTGGAAGAAAGGGGGGACTCTGGCTTTTTAAGTTTAGCATTTTCTTATTGAATCTTTCTCATTTGTGGGCTTATCTACCTTCACTCTTTAAGGTTGCTGAAGTGGTGTGAATGGGGGTTTTGTGGTTTTTGTTGTTGTTCTTGTTTGCTTTCTGTAGGACTGCTGTGGTTTGCTGGGGGTCCACTCCAGCCCCCCATCATGTTGGCTTTTCCAGTTCTTGGAGGTATTACCAAAATAGCAAAGATGGCAGCCTGCTCTTTCCTCTGGGAGCTCTGTCCTAGGGGTATTGACCTGTTGCTGGCCCAAATGCATCTGTAGGAGGTGGCAGGAGACCCTGATTAGGAGATCTCACCCAGTTAGGAGGAAACGGATTAGAGACCCACTGAAAGAAGCTATTTGCTGCATTTTGGTAGAGCAGCTGTGATATACTGGGGATCCCTTTAGCTACTGATTGGTTTTGGCTCTCCAAGACCCTCAGTCAGCAGAGCAGCTGGACCAGCTGAGTAGCCCAAACAACCAAAGTGGTGGCCCACAACTCCCCACAGGCACTCTGTCCCAGGGAGAAATCAGAACTCTGTTTATAGAATTTGGGCAGTTGTGCCCAGAGGCCCTGGCTGGGAGTACCTGCCCATTGTGGAGTAATCAGTCAGGGTCCTGTTTAAGGAAGCAATCTGGTCACACCTCAACAAAACAGTGGTGCCATGCTGGCAAAATGCCTCTGCCCTGGTTGGCTTAGACTCTCCAAAGCCCACATGCTGAAATGGCCAAGTTGCTTAAACAACAAAGATCGCAACTCATCCCTCCTCTTGGGAACTCTGTCCCAGAGAGAGAGATCAGAGCTCTGTCCTAGAATACCAGTGGGGGTGGCTGGAGGCCCCCCAGGGAGGTCCTGACCAGTGAGGAGAAATGGATTGGTGTCCTCCTTAAAGAAGTAGTCAGACCACATTTTGGTAAAGCAGCTGTGCTGCAGGGAGTGGGGGTGCTTTCTCCTCCCAGACATTTGGACTCTCCAAAGCCCACAGGTTAAAATGGCTGAATCGTCCAAACAGCAAAGATGGTGGCCCACCCTTCCCCCTGGGGTTTCTGTCCCATCTTAGGCAGGCAGTTGCCAGTGACTAGCTGGAATTTCAAGCCAGTAGATCTTTTCTTTGAGGGGCCATGGAGGCGGGACTTGCAGACGGATGTTACTTGGCCCCCTGGATTTGGCTCCCTTCCCAGGGGTATGTATGGACTTCTTGCTTTGCCTGAGTTGCATTCACCTTTGCCAGGGATCTGGGGACTGAGCTCCTTGGTCTTTGTGTGTGCCTGAGCAGCTGCTCTGCTGACTCCACACAACTCCATGCATTGGACCCAATGCCCTGGTGGAGTGGGCTCATGAGGGAATCTCCTGATCCAATGGTTTCACAGATATGTGGGAGAAGCATGGTTTCCTGGAGTCATACATTCACTCACTGCTTCCCTGGGTCAGGGGAGGGGGTTCTCTAGGCTCTGAGTAGCTCCCAGGTGTGCTGTCACCCTGTGCTGCTTTTCTTCATTTTCTGTGGGTTGCACTGTTCCCTTGATCAGTCCTGATGTGAGTACCTGGATATTTCAGTTGAATGTGCTGTATTTACTCACCCCTTTCATTCCTCTGGTAGTAGCATGCATCATAGTTACCTCTAATCAACCATCTTGTATTATACCCTGCCCTGTGTGTGTGTGTGTGTGTGTGTGTGTGTGTGTGTGTGTGTATGTGAGTGTGTGTCTGTGTATATATATTTTTTTAGAGACAAGGTTTCGTCATATTGCCCATGCTGGTCTTGAACTCCTGAGCTCAAGTCATCTGCCTGCCTTGGCCTCCCAAAGTGCTAGGATTATAGGCATGAGCCACTGTACCTGGTTCCTTTTGTGTAATTGTTATCATTGTTATCATTTTACAAGTATTTAAAGCCCAAGACACTATTAATATTATAGTTTGTATGTCAACATTCATTTAGATTTATACACATTTCTACCTTTCTATTGCTTTTCATTCTTCCCTGCTGCATTTCTATGTTCTTTTTTTTTTTTTTTTTTTTTCCCTTCCCAATTTTTTTTTTTTTTTTTTTTTTTTTTTTTGTCCCTGCCTGAAAATTTTCTTTAATACTTATTGTACTGTGAATCTCCTGGGAAAAAACTTTTTGGATTTTTTTTGTTTCTTTTCTCAACTGGAATGTATTTTCACTTTGAAGTATATTTTCACAGTGCATAGAATTTTAGTTTGGTAGTTATTTTCCTTTGAAAATATTTCACTGCTTCTGGGATTCCACAGTTTTTATCGAGAATTTAGGTATCATTCTCATTATTCCTTCTTTTAAAAAAAGGTTTTTTTTGTTGTTTTTTGTTTTTTCATTTGGCTGTTTTTAAGATTTTTCTCATTATCTTTTTGTTTTGTTTTGTTTTCACTTGAATCAGGGTCTCTGTCACGCAGTCTGGAGTACAGTGGTGAGATCATAGCTCACTGCAACCTCTGCCTCCCAGGCTCAATTGATCCTCCTACCTTAGCCTCCCAAGTACCTAGGACTACAAGCAGGCACCACTACACCCAGCTAATTTTTTTTGTAGAAGCAGGGTTTCATCTTGCCCAGTCTAGTCTCAAATTCCTGAGCTCAAGTGATCCGCCCGCCTTGATCTTTGGGAGATGTTGAAATTACAGGTGTTAGCCACCATGCCTGGTCCTTCATTATCTTTTGCTTTTAGCATTTTTTTACCTAATATGGAGAGAAATTTTTAAATTTATGTTTATCCTGTTTAGTTCATAAAACTTTCTATATCTATGGATTGATTTCATTAGTTTTAGAAAATTCTTGACCAGTGCCTCTTAAAATATTGCTTCTATCATATTCTTTCTTTTCTCCTTCTTATGAGACTCTACTGATATATCACTTAGAACACATCAAAGTGTTCCATGTGTTCCTTATGCCCTTTTTGAGTACATAAGCTACATCAATGAACAACATCAAAATGGCTGCCTCATAGATCTTAAATTCTGGTAAGATTAAACATAAAAAAACTTAATTATTTTCATTTACAGATGAGAAAACAGACACAGAGAGAGATTTTTTTTTTTTAACTTATCCAAAATAGGTGGGCCAAATAGGTAGTGAGTAATGTAATCAGAGTTTATATCCATGTGGCTCTCTCTGAAGGTATGCACTTTACTGTATGAAAAATATTTATATTTATTTCACCTTTCCCAAGAGTGAAAACTTGGCTATTTATATATATTGAAAATATTGGAAGAATTTTTAATATAGACTCAAGGTATTATACATGAAAGGGGGGCCCTCCTTTATAAAGAATCTTGTAGACTAATGTTTATTCTGTGATGGCCACTTTAAATGGACCTGTTCTGCTGAGGGCTGGGTGTGGTGGCTTACGCCTATAATCCCAGCACTTTGGTTGGGTGAGGTGGGAAGATCATCTGAGATCAAGAGTTCTCTACTAAAACAAACACAAAAGTTAGCTGGGCGTGGTGGCGCATGCCTGTAATCCCAGATACTCAGGAGGCTGAGGCAGGAGAATTGCTTGAATCTACAAGGTGGAGGTTTCAGTGAGCTAAGATAGTGCCACTGAGTACCAGCCTGTGCAACCAGTGAATCTCCATCTCAAAAAACAAACAAACAAACAAAAAACCAAAAGGTGAGGTGGGCAAAAGTTCCTGCAGAGGAGTTGGTCTCAGGTTGCAGTACTCATCCCCATTGCTTATTAGATGCCTGAGCCAACTAACAGTTTATCTCTCCTGTTTTTCCTGATTCTCAAGCTACACCATAGCTCCCAGTAACCACTAATGAGTGGCAAGGATGCATTCCTTGACCCGATATATCTTTTAGGAAGTGATTTTGGTTTTTGCCTTTCAGCTCTACATATCACAAGTTCAGGAAAGAAGCCTAACTATATAGCCTTTTACCATTATGGCGAAAGAGCATTACGGTGAAATTTAAATACTTCAGATGTTCACTTTGTATATAAGTCAGATTCTTTGCAGTTGAGTTCCCTTTGGCTCTCTAGACACACACAGTAAATTGTTTTTTAATCTGGCATTTATTTTCACTTGACTCATTTATAAAGTCTTCATTTTTTCTTCTATGCATTTGTAACTCTATTAGCTGAGAGACACCATTCACTTTGTAAGCAATGCTTTAAACATATTTCATTTATCAGAATTAATTTTGCTGAATGCACCATCAAATAAATACATTAAAACAACTGTAACACTTCATTAATCAAAATGTCAACTTCTACAGATATAAAATGTTCCCCATCTTAAAAATTCACTTCCTTTGCTGTTTGACTAAAATATGAAAAGTGACGTAAAATGCTGTCATTCTATTATAATATGTATGCAGGATTTGAAGGTGTAATCCATTATAATTAAGACTAATTAATTATTATATGGTCAAATGAGCAATAAATGCACATGCAAAATCTAAAAAGTTAATTATTTGAAAACTGGTTAATTGTGCATTCAGATGCATGTTTGTTTTAGCATACACTTTTAACAAGGGATTAGTCTAAATAAAAAAAAATTAAAGTGAAACATTCAAAATATCTCTGCTCTGTGGGGAGAGAAAATAAATTAAGATCAAATAAATCTGATTCTTTAAGACCAAATCTATTTTTTTTTCTACAAAGGGTTTCCAAAAGAAGGAAAAAACATAGTATGAATACTCCTTTAAAATGATAAAATGTGTCCAGATTATTCACTTTGTAGGAGGCATTCAACTCAAACATAACTAAAAGAAAATTTTCACCATGTTAAGTGGTCTGCCATCTGCATAAAGTTCCCCCCAAAGGCCAATATTCAGACAGAAGGGCTCTCTTTTAAAGATAAAACTAGAATCATGTAAAGATGAACAAATCCCCAGTTAGCTAAATGGTTTCAAGCCAACTCTTTTCATCTTCTTTCACAAACCACATAAGTGAAGTTTGTGAGGGGGTGCATGAGAGACAGCCACAGGGGCAACAACAAAAATCCCCAGGAGGAATCAGATAGAATGAGAAACCAGCAAAAGAGGCAAAACATAGATAACTGGAAACATAGGAGGATAACTAGAACATTATAGAATCACATAAACCAACAGTAGAGATTACGGTAACCTGTAACAAATAATCACAGTAGTAAGGGGTGAGGAGCAACAGGGTTTCTACGTGAGAGTGGTTAACAGAGTCTAAAAACAGAGATCAGTAATATTAGGGCATAAAATAGGGTCATGGAATTTGGGTCTAGGATAAATGTCAATATGTCGTCATTAAGCAAAGGGAGTTATGAAGAGCATAAATAATGGGACAGTCAATTAGTTTGCTAGTAAAGAATTAACACTGACTGATTTAGCATATAATATATGTTCAAGGCACTATACTAGGTGACCTAAGACATGATACCTACTTTAGAGGAGTTTCTTTTCTGGATTGGGAGACAAGAAGAATGACAAATTACCAAGTCATTATACTCAGAAGAAAGGTACACGCTGTAATAGCTATTAGCTGTTGATACATGGAAAGAGTGCAAGCCCCATGAACAGATGATGATGTCAAAATCTTTAACAAAAGGTAGCCATAAGCTTGAAGTTAAAGGGGTAAACAGATGAAGGGAGAAGGGAAGGCCTTAGTAGGAAGTGCTGGGTGATGAGAATGTGTTAGGTGTTACTGCAGATATAATCTAGTACCTACCCAATATCAATTCTCCAATCCCCTATTTTCTGCTCACAGAATTCACATTTATTCAGGTAGCAATGGATATCTGAAGTGGAGAAGGACACTATTCCAGTTCTAGGAAATGAGTTATGATTGGTCTAAATCAGAAGTGGTTTTTCAATGCACTTTTGCCATTGATTGTTCCATGGGTAGCCATGTAATTTATTTCTGCCAGTAAGAACTAACAGAAAGTTTATATTATTTCTTAGTAAAATGAAGCAAACTTGGTTGGCCCAGCCTTTTTTCCTTTTGGCTTTCCCCTTTGTTTTGCTGATAAAATGGACTTATTTTTAAAAGAGCACTCATTAACTTGAAACCATTATGACAGGCAATAAAAGCCATTAAGCTTTGCTTAGCAGAGAGGTAGAAAGAGCCTTGGATCTTGTCATTGCCATTGAGCAGCTGTGCCAGCCTGGAATGCCTAACTCCAGATCTTTTATTTTGTGAGGAAAAAAAACTATATATAGCAACAATTTAATCTTTGTTATTTGAATAATGTTTTTCTAAATGGTTCAGGAAAGAACTGCTCTTACACCTTGGAACTTTATATGTGCAAATGTGTTGATAGCTCATTTGAAGGTAGGTTATTACAGAAATAATTTGTCTTTGTTTTATTCAGTCAGAATATGGAATATGTAATTCATACCTGACATAGACTTTGAGTGGTTGTCTCAAAGAGAAACTGAGAAGTTGAGTGGCAAAAGTCCAAAAAAATTTTCTGGAGAAAGGGCTGACTATATGTCTACATCAATTTTCCTTTTGATAACCAAATGCTGAATAAGATACAGAAAAATACTCTTTAATTTCATTCATTAGTTGGTCAACAGTAAGGAATATGTAGGTCAGAAACTGGGTAAATCTGGGTGCCCAGATAAGTGTGTGGAGAATACTCAAAACAGGCTTTCTCCCCTTGAAGGTATAAATCCATACCATGGGAACTTGAGCATTGGTTTTAGTAAGTTTATGAAGTTAAATGAAGAGAAAAAAGCATAAGCCACCCTAAGTGAGAATCTAATAAAAAAAATCCCCCATGTAAGCAGGGGTCACAAAGGACCCCACACTCAGAATATGTACAGTGTTTACTATAAGTAAATCTGCCTCCCCTTTCTCTTTCGGAAACTGTAAAAAAAATTAGCCAGTTTCATACGTTGGTGTTTAGCAGAAGAAAAAAATCCTTAAATTGGTGCTATATGGATGGCCAAAAGTCCAAGTAGAGAATCCAACATAAAGTGCCGCTAGATGACTAAATAGAACAAAGACAAATTATTTCTGGAATAACCTACTTTCAAACCAGGCATCAACACATTTGCACATATAAAGTTCCAAGGTAAAAGAGCAATTCATAGTTTAAAAAATCACTAAACACAAGGAAATAAACTATCCTATGTGAGAAAGAAAACAGATCCTCAAGCCTCACATTTCGAAATTATAGGACACCATATAAATGTACATTTATTTATTTCAATAAATAAAATCTGAACAAATTTGAAAAGACAGAAAGCAGCATATTATGCATATCTGAAAAAGGAATCAGTAAATTAGAAAATAAACAACTGAAAATATTACTTAAGAAGCCTCCCAGAGAGGCAGAGAAGTAAAAAATATAAAAAATAGGTCAAAATATAATAATAATAATAAACATAAAAAGTTAAACATACATGTATGTCTATGTGTTTAGATGAAATTTTAATGAGAAGAAAGGGAGAATGATAAAAAGGAAATATTTGAAGATATTATTGTTGAGAATTTGATATAAATGATGAATAATAGCAGTATCATTCAACAAATATACTAGGACAAATACTTAATGTATGAGGGGCTTACCACTAGATGATGGGTTGATAGGCACAGCAAACCACCATGGTACATGTATACCTATGTAATAAACCTGCACATTCAGCACATGTATCCCAGAACTTAAAGTAAAATTAAAACAAACAAACAAAAAACTAAATACAACATATTTCAAGCAGGGAAATAAAATAATTTACATCTGGAAGTAAGATAGCAAAAATGAAGAACATCAGTGTTAGCCAGGGAATGACATGTATTTTGAAAAAACAACTAATGGCATGCTACTGTGCAATGACAGAGATGAAGTGAATAAACATGCATCTGAAACTGCTCACAATGAGCTGGGGTCTGTCAGGTTCATGGAGTTGTATAATCAGGTGGACCCAGCAACAATCCATTGCAAAATAGCAGTGATACCATCTAGAATTGAGTATGAGCAGAGGGCAAAAGCCAACTATAGAAGCAAGTAGCCCAGGCTCCCATTTTATTTGCAATTATTGTACCAGAAAGTACTCAGCTCGCAATTTTGTCTACTTGAGATATTCCTTACAATAAGAAATGAGAAAAACAAAGTCTAAGCTTGCCTCATTAATGGAACCATTTGGTATATTGGTGCCTGCCCAAAACAGATAGCAAATTCATTATAGATCTTATGCAGTGGCTTTGAAAGACAGTGATTAAAAAAAATCACCCCCACAGTAGGCAGAACTTTGGTGATGCATTTAGTCATCTACTTTGGATAGATGAGTATATGGACATATGAACAGTGGTAAATGGCTAAGCTGGCTAGCCAGTGGCTTGTAAGGAAAAATATTCCATCGCCAGGGACAAAAACGTATGTTGTAGGGGCATACAGATGGACTTAGAGGAGTGAACATAAAGTTTAAAACCTTTGTATTAGCACCCATCAATAAATAATCACCATAGGAAAGCCACTAAAAACTGATGTAGACCAAATAACTTGGTGGTTGAAATCAACAGATTTTGTCACTAGCTACCCCAGTGCTAAAACAACAGGCACATAAGCAAAGTGGTTGTGGTGACAGGGATAGAGATTCTGCAGAAAGCCTTCAGTATGAATTCCCCTTTAGTAAAACTAATATTACTACACCTATATCAAATTTCTGCTCTGTTAGCAACTTATACCAACACTGAGCCCCTGAAATAGTACTATTCCTTGAAGAGACCAACCAACCACATTGCGGCTTGGAAGGGTATATTGTATATTCCTTAATGACTTATTGTAGCTATATTTAGTTTTGACCATTTTGACTTTTAAACTTCACACAAGAGATTTGTAAGATTTATACACTACCATTACAGTAATAGAATACACAAATTTGCCTCTACCACTTTTATGTTTTCATAATAGCAACTATCACCCTTTTTCTTCTGGCTGAAGCAATCCATTAAGCATTTTTCATTTGGCTGGTCTAATAATAATGAATTCCCTTAGCTTTGGCTTGTCTAGGAGAGACTATTTTTCCTTCCTTTCTGAAAGACAGCTTTAATGGGTATAATACTATTGGTTGACAGGTGTTTTTTCTTTCAGCACTTTAAATATATTATCGTATTCTCTCCTGGCTTGCAAGGTTTCTGCTGAAAACTCTGTTAATGGTCTAATGAGAATTTTCCTGTATGTCACTTGATGTTTTTTTCCCTTACTCATTTAAAAATTCTTTTCCTTTGAATTTTGACATTTTGATCATACTGTGCCTCAGTGAGGACCTCTGTGGGTTAAGCCTGTTTAGATAACTTTGAGTTTCATGGATCCAAATGTCCATATCTCTCTCAAAACTTGGGATTTTTTTTTTGCATTTATCATTAAATACACTTTCTATGACTTTCTCTATGTCTTCTACCTCTGAAATTCTCATAGTGGGAACATTTGTTTGCTTAATGGTATTCTGTAAATCCCAGACCTTTACAGAGTGCTCCAAAATGTTATTTATTATTGCTATGGCTATTAAAGAGGAGAAAACCAAAGAGAAAAAACAATGCTGACTGCTTTGTAGGAACAGAAAGCCTTAGTATACTATATATGTAGATTAAATAGATAACTGGTTTATATTTTAGACATAATACAGTCAAATCAGGGACAGCACATTTTTCATATCTAAATTAGGATATCATATGAGTGTCTTTTGTTATATATTAATTTAATGAGTTGATTTCACAGGTTTACATATTCAGGAAAATACTATAAAATATAAAATGTATCAAAATCATCTTCAAAATGAAAAAAAGACTGGGAAAAGAAAATTAGATCTTGATAGCATCATGTTTAAAATCAGAATGGGGAAAGGAATTCTAGAAGTTATTTTTTGAGAAAAATGATATATGTATATAAATACACATATATAGGTCTTCCTGATGAATTAACATTTTATCATTATAGAATATCTCTCTTTGTATCTGGTAAGATTCTTTATTTTGAAGCCCATTTGACACTAATAAATAACAGTATGCCCTGCCATCATTAGCGTTTGCATGGTATCTCTTTCTATTCTGCAATTTTCTCCCTTTCTGTTACATTTCCTTTAAATTGTGTCTTTTATAAATATCTTATGATTGGGTCTTGTTTCTTTATGCAGTTCAACAACATTTTAATAAGATTGCTTTATCTATATTTAATGCAAGTATTCAATATGGTTAGGCATATCATTTTGCTATTTTGTTTTTATTTGTTCCTTATGGGTTGTTTTACTCCCCACTTTGTTGTTTTACTCCCCAATTTTAGATTAAGTATATTTTTACTGTATCTTTTCTATTGGATTTGTAAAAACTCTACTTCTGGACTGTTTTTAGAAGTTAGTATAGGCCGGGCGCGGTGGCTCACGCTTGTAATCCCAGCACTTTGGGAGGCCGAGGCGGGTGGATCACGAGGTCAAGAGATCGAGACCATCCTGGTCAACATGGTGAAACCCCGTCTCTACTAAAAATACAAAAATTAGCTGGGCATGGTGGCGCACGCCTGTAGTCCCAGCTACTCGGGAGGCTGAGGCAGGAGAATTGCCTGAACCCAGGAGGCGGAGGTTGCGGTGAGCCGAGATCGCGCCATTGCAGTCCAGCCTGGGTAACAAGAGCGAAACTCCTTCTCAAAAAAAAAAAAAAAAAAAAAAAAAAAAAAAAAAAAAAAAAAGAAGTTAGTATATATATTTACAATATAGATCATTAATCATAATCAACCTTAAATTAATGCTATGCTACTTCACTAATAATAAAAGAACTTTATATAGAATAATGTCATTTATCTCCTGTTCTTCGTGCTTTTTGGTCATGTGTTTCTTTAAAAAGTTTTAATTTTTGTGGGTACATAAAAAGTATATATATTCATGGGTTACATGGGATATTTTGATACAGACATGCAATGCATAATAATCACATTAAGGTAATAAACCATAATCTCAAAAATTTGTCCTTTGTGTTCCAAACAATTATATGATTTTAGTTATTCTTAAATTAACAATTAAATTATTTTTGAACATCATTATCCTGTTGTGCTAGCAAACACTAAGTCTTATTTATTCTAACTATTTTTATACCCATTAGCAAGCACCCCTTACTCCCCACTCACCCAACTACTCTTCTCAGCCTCTGGTAGCCTTCCATTCTCTATCTTCATGGGTTCAATTTTAATTTTTAGCTCTCACAAATAAGTGAGAACATGCGAAGTTTACCCTTCTGAGCCTAGCTTATTTCACTTAACATAATGATCTCAATTTTATTCATGTTGTTGCAAATGACTGGATCTCATTCATTTTTTAACGAATGAACAGTACTCCATTGTGTATAACTGCAACATTTTCTTTATGCATTCATCTCTTGATGGACACTTAGTTTTCTTCCAAATCTTGGGTAGTGAATAGTGTTGCAATAAACACAACGGTGCAGATATCTCTTCGATATACTGATTTATCTTTCTTTTGGGTATATACATAGCATTGGGATGGCTAAATCATAAGATAGCTCAATTTTTGATTTTGTGAGGAAACTCCCAACTTTTCTCCATAGTGATTGTACTAATTTGCATTCCCAACAAAAGTGTATAAGTATTCCCTTTCCTCTACATTGTTACTACCATTGTTATTGCCTGTCTTTTAGATAAAAGGCATTTTAACTCAGGTGAGATGATATCTCATTGTAGTTTTGATTTGCATTTACCTGATAATCAATTAATGTTGAGCACTTTTTAATTTGCCTGTTTGCCATTTGTATGTCCTCTTTTGAGACATGTGTATTCAAATCTTTTGCCCATGTTTCAATTGGTTGATTAGATTTTTTCCAATAGAGTTGCTTGAGTTATATATTCTAGTTACAAATTCCTTGTCAGATGGGGAATTTGCAAACATTTTCTTCCATTCTGTGTGTCTTCTCTCCATTTTGTTGATTATTTCCTTTGCTTTGCAGAAGGTTTTTAACTCGATGTGATCCCATTTGTCCATTTGTACTTTGGTTGCCTGTGCCTTTGGGGTTTTGCTTAAGAAATCTTTGCCCAGTCCCATGTCTTGGAGATTTTCCCCAATGTTTTCTTGTAGTAGTTCACAATTTGAGATCTTAGATTTAAGTCTTTAATCCATTTTGATTTGATCTTTGTAAATGGTAAGAGACAAGGGTCTAGTTTCACTCTTCTGCATATGGATATTCAGTTTTCCCAGCACCATTTATTAAGGATACTGTCTTTTCTCCAATGCATGTCCTTGGAAACTTTGTCAAAAATGAGTTGACGGCCGGGTACGGTCGCTGACACCTATAATCTCAGCACTTTGGGAGGCCGAGGTGGGCGGATTACGAGGTCAGGAGATGGAGACCATCCTGGCTAACACAGTGAAACCCTGTCTGTACTAAAAATACAAAAAATTAGCTGGGCATGGTGGCACATGCCTATAGTTCTAGCTACTCAGGAAGCTGAGGCAGGAGAATTGCTTGAACCCAGGGGACGGAGGTTGTAGTGAACCAAGATTGCGCCACTGTATTCCAGCTTGGGAGACAGAGTGAGACTCCATCTCAAACAAAAAATTGAGTTTACTATAGATGCATGGATTTATTTCTGGATTCTCTATTCTGTTTCACTGGTCTATATGCCTATTTTTATTCCAGTACCATGCTGTTTGGTTGCTCTAGTTCTGTAGTATAACTTGAAGTCACTTAATGTGATTCCTACAGGACTGTTCTTTTTGCTAAGGACAGCTTTGGCTATTTTGGGTCTTTTGTGGTCCTATATAAATTTTAGGATGGTTTTTTAAAAATTTCTGTGAAGAATGTTGTTGGCATGTTGATAAGGATTGCATTGAATCTGTAGATTCCTTTGGTTAGTACAAATATTTTTACAACATTGATTTTTTCAATCCATAAATATGGAATATTTTTTCATTTTTGGTGCTCATTTCACACTTCAGTTTCTTGCACCAATGTTTTATAGTTTTCATTGTAGAGATCATTCACTTCTTTGGTTAATTCCTAGGTATTTAATTTTATGTGTGGCTATTGTAAATGGGATTTTTTAAAAAAATTTTTTCTTCAGATTGTTTGCTGTTGGCATATAAAAATGCTACAGATTTCCATGTGTTGATTTTGCATCCTGAAACTTTACTGAGTTTGGTTATCAGTTCTAATAGTTTTTTGGTGGAGTCTTAGGTTTCTCCAAATATAAGATTATATCATCTGCCAAGAAGGATAATTAGACTTCTTCCTTTCCCATTTGGATGCCCTTTATGTTTTTCTCTTGTCTGATTGCTCTAGCTAGGACTTCCAGTACTAGGCTGAATAACAGTGGTGAAAAGTGAGTATCTTCGTTATGTTCCAGATCCTAGAGGAAAAGCTTACAGTTTCTCCCCATTCAGTATGATACTGGCTATGGAGTTTGTCATTTTTATTATGGCTTTCATTATGTTGAGGTACATTTCTTTTATATCCAGTTTTTCGAGAGTTTTTATCATGAAGGGATATTGAATTTTGTCAGACACTTTTTCAGCATCAATTTAAATGATCATATGGTTTTTGTCCTTCATTCTGTTGATATGATATATCACATCAATGACTCACAAATGATGAATTATCCTTGGATCCCTGGGATAAATGCCACCTAGTCATGAAGCATGATCTTTTTTTTTTTTTTTTTTTAACATATTGGTGAATGCAGTTTGTGAATATTTTCTTGATGATTTTGAACCAATGTTCATCAGGGATATTGGCCTGTAGTTTTCTTTTTTGATGTGTGTCTGGTTTTGATGTCAGAGTAATACTGACTTTGTAGAATTAGATTGGAAGTATTCCCTCCTCATCTATTTATAAGAAGAATTTGAGTGGGATTGGTATTAGTTCTTCTTTAAATGTTCAGTACAATTCAGCAATGAATCCAATGAGTCTCAGGCTTTTTTCTTTGCTGGGAGACTCTTTAGTATGGTTTGCTCTTGTTCTTTGTTATTGGTCTGTTCAGACTTTGGATTTCTTCATGGTTCAATCTTGGGAGGTAGTATGTGTCTAGAAATTTGATCATTTCTTCTAGATTTGCTAATTTATTGGCATGTAGTTGCTCATTGTGGCAACTAATGATCCTTTGAAATTCTGTGGTGTTAGTTATAATGTCTCCTTTTTCATCTCTGATTTTATTTGCATCTTCTTCCTTTTTTCTTTGTTCATCTGGCTAAACATTGCAATTTTGTTTAAATTTTCAAAAAGCCAACTCTTGGTTCATTGATTTTTTTTTTGTATTTTTTAATTTCAATTTTATTTATTTGATCTTTATTATTCCTTTCCTTCTACTAATTTCCTTCTACTGATTTGCTCTTGCTTTTCTAATTATTTAAGACGCATCACTAGGTTGTTTATTTGAAGTTTTTCTTCTTTTTTTCTTTTTCTTCTTCTTCTTTTTTTTTTTTATAGCTATACACTTGCCTCTTAGTACTGCTTTTGCTGTATCCCATACACTTTGGTATGTTGTGTTATCATTATCAAAGAAAATTGTCAATTTCCTTCTTAATTTCTTCATTGACTCACAGGTCATTCAGGAGCATATTGTCTAATTTCCATGTGTTTGTACAGTTTAAAATATTCCTCTTGTTTTTGATTTTCAATTTTTTTTGAGATGGCATTTCATTTTTGTTGCACAGGCTAGAGTGCAATGGCATGATCTTGGCTCACTGCAACTTCTGCCTCCTGGGTTCAAGTGATTCTCCTGCCTCACCCTCCCGATTATCTGGGATTACAGGTGCCCATCACCATGCCCAGCTAGTTTTTGTTATTTTTAGTAAAGATGGGCATTCACCATGTTGGCCAGGCTGGTCTTGAACTCCTGACTTCATGTGATTCACCCGCCTTGGCCTCCCAAAGTGCTGGGATTATAGTCCTGAGCCACCATGCCTGGTTGATTTTCAGTTTTATTTCATTTTGGTCAGGTTTTCTGATGTTGGATATTATTTTAATTTATTTGAATATTTTAAGACTTGTTTCACGACCTAATATATGATCTATTCTTGAGAATAATTAATATGCTGACAAAGGAATTTGTATTCTACAGCTCTTGAATGAAATGTTCTGTAAACAATTATTAGGTCTATAGTGCAAATAAAGTTTGATGTTTGTTGATGTACCATGAGGCTTGCAAATAGTATATTACAACCCATTATTTTAACCTGCTAACAATTTAACACTATTTGCCTAAACAACCAACCAAAAAAAAAAAAAAAAAAAAAAAAACTAACGAAAATGTGTCTTAACTTTTTCTTTCTGCTTTTGAAAGTTTTGTTGTTTCTGTTTATATTTAATTGTACTACATCTTGAAAAGTTGTAGCTAATTTTGATTGACTTGTTTAGTCTTTCTAGTTAGGATAAAAGTAGTTTGCACACCACAAGTAGTATTATAAACATTCTGCATTTTTTCTGTATGCTTACCATTACCACAATGTGTTATACCTTCAATTGATTATTTCTCAATGCTTTTTTTTTTTTTTTTTTTTTCTGATTGAAGTATTCCTTTTAGTATTTCTTATAGGACAGGTATGATATTGATAAAATCCCTCAGCTTTTGTTTGTGTGAGAAAGTGTTTTTTTTCCTTCATATTTGAAAATAATTTCTATTAAATGTACTATTTTAGGATGAAGGTTTTTCTGCTTCAGCACTTTAAATATGTCATGCTTCCCCTTCCTGGCATGTAGGATTTCAACTGAAAAAAGTGCTACCAGATGGATTGGAGCTCGTTGTATGTGATTTGTTTTCTCTTGCTGCTTTCAAGATTCATTCTTTAGGGTTGACATTTGGGAGTTTGATTATTAAAGGCCATGAGGTAGTCTCTTTGGGTTGCTTGGTGTTCTATAACCTTCTTGTACTTGGATATTGATATCTTTCTTTAGGTTTGGGACATTCTTTGTTATTATCCCTTTGAATACACTTTCTATCCCTATCTTTCTACCTCCTGTTTAACAGCAATAACACCTAGATTTTCCCTTTTGAAGCTATTTTTTAAATCATGTAGGTATGCTTTATCATTTTATATTCTTTTTTGTTTCCTCCGACTGTGTATTTTCAAATTACCTGTCTTCAAGCTCACTATTCTTTCCTCTGCTTGAGCCATTCTGCTATTAAAGGACTCTGATGTATTCTTCATTATACAAATTGCATTTTTCAGCTCTAGAATTTCTGCTTGGTTCTTTTAAATTATTTCAAAGTTTGTTAAATTTATGTGATAGAATTCTGAATTCCTTCTCTGTGTTATCTTAAATATCTTTGAGTTTCCTCAACAGTAATTTTGGATTCTCTGCCTGAAAGGTCACATATCTCTATTTCTCTGGGATTGGGCCTTCATGCCTTATTTAGTTCACTTGGTGAGGTCACGTTTTCCTGGATAGTGTTGATGCTAGTAGGTGTTCTTTGGTGTCTGGGCTTTGAGGGGTTAGATATTTATTATTGTTTCCACTCTCTGGGCTTATCTGTAGTCATTCTTCTGGTATTTGAAAGTAGTTGGGTGTTGTATTCTAAGCTATTTCTGCTTCAAGGGGCTCTCAAAATCCTAGTAATGCTTTGGTTATTGAAGGCTCATAAAGATACTGCCTTGATGGTTCTGGACAAGAACTAGGAGAATGCTTTGGATTACCAGGCAGAGACTCTTGTCCTCTTCCCTTACTTTCTCCCAAACACATAACATCTCATGTTTGTTTGGGGCCACCTAAAGCTGGGGGTGGAGTGACGTAATCACCCCTGTGGCCTTCACCACTATGACTGTGCTGTATCAGACCTGAAGCCAGCACATTGCTGGGTCTCACCCATGGCCTGTTGTAACCACTCTTTGACTACTGCCTATATTCACTGAAGGTCTTGGTGCTCTATAATCATCAGATGGCAAAACAGCCAGGCCTGCTTTCTTCCCTTCAGGGCTGTGAGGTCCCTCAGGCCCCAAGTGAGTCCAGAGTGGTTTATGGGACTCAGGGACTAGAGTCAAAAACCTTAGAAGTCTTCCTGGTATTCTATTGTATTAAGGCTGAGCTTGCACTCAAACCACAAGATGCAGTCCTTTCCACTATTCCTTTCCCTTTCAAAAGGCAGAGGAGCCTCACACCATAATCACTGATACCCCTGGCCATAAAGAGTACTGACAGATAACCACCAATGTGCCCTTAAGGCCCAAGGTCTCTTAAGTCAGACTGTGGTGAATGTTGCCTGGTTTGGGACACCCCTTCAGGGCAGTGGTCTCTCCCTTGGCCCAGGGAAGGTGCAGAAATGTCATCCAAGAGTCAAGTCCTGGGATTGAGAGCCCCAAGAGTCCACTGGTGCTCTATTCCCCTGTGGCAGTGTTGGTACCTGAGGTGAAAGACAAAGTCCCCTTTACTTTCTCAAGCAGAAAGGGTTTTACCCTGTAAGCACTAGCACCAGCTGGTAATGTGCTTGAGTCTCACCTTAAGCCTATGAGTTTCAGCTTAAGCCAGTAAGTCTCAGAGGCCCACTAAGTCCCCCATCATGTGGTACCTGGATATTGCTCCTGGATATTCAGAGCCCAGGGGCTCTTCAGTTAGCAGGTGATGAATACTGGCAGAACTGGTTTCTTTTCTTCAAGGAAGTGGGTTCCATTCTGGTCCAGGATGTGTCCAGAAATATAATCTGGGAGCTAGGGCTTGGAACTGGGGCCTCATGACTCTGATTGGCACATTACCTTGCTATGTCTGAACTGATATCCCAAGATGTAAGATAAAATTCTCTCCACTCTTCATGCTCCTCTCATCAAGCAGAAAAAGGGGTCTTTTTTGGCACCATGAGCTAGCTATACAGCCTGAGGTTAGAGAAGGGGTGATGCCAGTACTCCCTTGGCCACCCCAGCTGGTGTCTCAGTATGTTGTATGATCCCTTACTTTATTGTCTCTGGGTCTAGTTCAGAGTTGCAGTCCTTATGGCCTAGACTGTCTTTCAAGTTTTCTTGGAGACTGAGAGCACTTTAGCCCTTAATGGCAAAGTTTGCAGGCACTGAAGTTTGGATTGGGGGTTCCACTCTGGCTAGGGCTGATTTAAATGCTCCCTCTGTGGGCAGGTGTCAGCTGTGTTTAGTCTGGTTTTCCTTTCTGCTATAACAGAATAATACTGAATTCATTGTCTCACAATTGCTGTGTTTTCCCTTTCCCAGGGTCCAGAGATGCTGCCCACACCACACCACCGCTGCCCTGGTCAGGGAGTGTCAGTGTTGGCAATCCCATGCTGTTTTTTTCTCTCTCTTCAGTGCATCTTTCAGCGATATAAAGTTAAAACCAGGTACTATTAGTGCTCACTTGATTTTTGGTTCTAATCAAGGTGTTTTCTCTGCATAGATGGTGGTTAACTTGGTGTCCTTGCAGGGGGTTAGGGAATGTGTGCACAATTGGTAGAGCTTTCTATTCTACCAATTCCCTCCATCTCTTTTTGGTTATTTTTGATTCGTTTATTATTTAGTCTTTCTACTTAAGAATAGTTTACACACCATAGGGACAGTGTTATAATATTCTGTGTTTCCTTGTGTACTTATTATTGCCAGTGAGTTTTGTACCTTTGGGTAATTATTTATTGCTCATTTTCTTTCTGATCAAAATATTCCCTGTAGCATTTCTTGTAGGATGAGTGTGGTCTTGAGGAAATACCTCAGCTTTTTAATGTGGGAGAATCTATTTCTCTTTCATGTATGAAGGATAGTTTCGCTATATATACTACTTTAGGGTAGAAGTTTTTATCCTTCAGCACTCTAAATATGTCATACCAATTTCCCTTGGCATGTAAGGTTTCCACTGAAAAGTCTGCTGCCCAATGTACTGGTGCTCCATTGTATGTGATTTGTTTCTTTTCTCTTGCTGTTTTTAGGATCCTTTCTTTATCCTTTGCCTTTAGGAGTTTGATTACTAAAAGCCTTGAAGTAATCTTCTTCGGGTTAAATATGCTTGCTGTTTTATAATCTTCTTGTACTTGCATATTGTTATCTTTCTCTAGGTTTGGAATGTTTTCTGATATTTTCCCTTTAAATACACTTTCTATTCCTGTCTCTTTCTCTGCGCTCCCTTTAATGGCAATAACTCTTGGATTTGCCCTTTTGAAGCTATTTTCTAGATCCTGTAGGTGTGTTTTCATTGTTTTCTTTTTTTTTGTTTGTTTGTTTCCTTTGTGTGTTTTTAAGTAGTTTGTCTTCAAGCTCAGTATTCTTTCTTCCACTTGATCAATTCTGCTGTTGGAAGATGAATACATTCTTTAGTATGTCAATTGCAATTTTCAACAACAGAATTTCTGCTTCTTTCTAATGATTTCAATTTCTTTTTAAATTTATCTGATAAAATTCTGAATTCCCTCTCAGTGTTATCAATATCTTTGAGTTTCCTCAAAACAGCTACTTTGAATTCTCTGTCTAAAAGGTCACGTACCTCTGTTTCTTCAGGATTGGTCCCTTGTGCCTTACTTAATTCATTTGGTGAATTTCCGTTTTTCTCAAAGGTTTTGATATTAGTGAATGTTTATCCATGTCTGGATATTGAAAAGTTAGGCATTTATTGTGGTCTTCACAGCCTTGGCTTATTTCTACATGTCTTTCTTGGGATGGCTTATTAGATATTTGAAAGTACTTGGGTGTGGTGATCTAAGTTGTATCTACATTTGCAGTCACCACAAGCCAGTAACACTTTGGTTCTTGCAGACTTGCAGAGGTACCACCTTGATGGTTTTGGACAATATCTGTAAGAATTCTCTGGCAGAGACTCTTGTTCTCCTCCCTTACTTTCTCCCTAACAAATGGAGTTTATTGCTGCTCTGAGCCACCTGAGCTGGGAGTAGAATGAGACAAGCACCCCTATAGCCACCATCACTAGGATTGTGCTGCGTCAGACCTGCAACCAGCACAACACTGGGTCTTACCCAAGGCTTGCTGTAACCAATCCCCGGCTATCGCCTATGTTCACTCAGTGTCCCGAGCTCTGCTATCAGGTGGTTAAGCCAGTCTCACCTGTGTCCTTCCCTTCAGGGTAGTGACTTCCCCCAGGCTCCTGGTGGGTCCAGAGGTGCTATCTGGGAGCCAGGGACTAGAGTTAAAACCTCAGATGTCTACTTGGTGTTCTATTTGCTGTGGCTGATCCAGCACTCAAGCCACAAGATTCAGTTCTTCCCACTCTTCTGTCCCCTTTCCAAAGGCAGAGGAACCTCACTCCATGCAACCACGGGTCTCTGGAGCATACCGCCACGCTACTTCCAATGTTTCCTTAAAGGCCAAGGGCTCTCATTTAGCTTGTGGTGAGTGCTGCCTTGTCTGAAACTCACCCTTTAGGGGGCTGGGTGTGGTAGCTCACACCTACAATCTCAGCACTTTGATAAGCCAAGGCTGGTGGTTTGCATGAGGTCAGGAATTCAAGACCAGCCTGACCAACAAAGTGAAAAACCCTGTCTCTACTAAAAAAATATAAAAATTAGTTGAGCATGGTGGTAGACACCTGTAATCACAGTTTCTCGGAGGCTGAGGCAGGAGAATCACTCTAACCCATGAGGCGAAGATTCTGGTGAGCTGAGATTGCCCCACTGTACTCCAGCCTGGGCAATAAAGTGAGACTGTATCTCAAACAAACAAAAAACCCTCACCCTTCAGGGAGTAGACCCCCTCTGGTGCCCAGAGTAAGTCCAGAAATGCCATCTAAGTGTTAAGGCCTGGAACTGGGGATCCTATGAGCTTCCTTGGTGCTTTACGCACTTGTGACTGAGCTGACACCTGAATCCAGCAAGTGTCAGAATCTTACCCAATGCCCACAATGTACTACATGGTATCGCTACTGGCTCTTTAGCGTCCCAAAGCTCTTCAGTCGGCAGATGATGAATTCTGCCAGGACTGAGTCCTTCCCTTCAAGGCAGCATGTTCCCCTCTAGCCCAGGATATGTTTAAAAATGTTGACTGGGAGCTAGGGCTTGGATACGGGGCTTGGACTGTATTCTCTGTGTTTAAAAGCCAGCAATATATAATTATCATCATTTTACTTTCAACATTCAAACATCTTTTAAATAAATTTTAACAAATACTGTTTAATATTATCTCATACATTTACTCTTTTAGGTGCTTTTTATTAGTTTCTGAATATCCATTATTTCATCTAGAATAATTTTCTTTCAGTGTGAATAACTTGATTTGGTTTTTTCTCATAGTGCAGGGCTGCTGGCAACACATTTTATCAGCTTTAGTCTGTCTAAAAATATTTTTATTTTACCTTGATTTTTGAAGAAGAAATTTATTATATATGCAATTTTAGGTTGAGAGATATTTTTGTTCTTTTTGAGGATGCCTCTTTTTTTTTCTTGGTTATGTGTTACTTTCTTGCTTTCTTCAGGTCTCATGATTTTTTATGTATGTCAGACATTTTGTATAAAACAGCAATAGACATGTAAGCAGATAATATTTACTCCCATAAAGAACGTGGTCATTTCTGTTGCAGGCAAACTGTGTGATCTTTTTGACTTGATCAATACTTAATAGTCTTTGCCTGTTACACTAATTAGATTTATATTTGCTTTCTCGCTTTTGAGAAAACTTTGATAGTTTATTTCAAAAAGTTATGTAAAGCAATTTCTTTGATTAAACTTTTTCTCTCACATGTCTTTGTAGTAGACAAAGGTAGTAAGAATGATTCCATTAGCCTTAAAGCTAGACTCAGAACTATTAAGTACACCTTAAATATTCTGTTTATTATTGTAGATTGTGGTGACAAAATGATAATATTTGGGTAATTCTCACAAGCTGTGAAGTTTTTGCCTGCTTCATGTGTAATTTCCCAACCTATTTGAGAAGACTGTCCTTGTATAGATAGGAGAGATTTTACATCTTCTCTTTAATCTTGCCTATCATCACTACCAGTAAATCAAATTATAGGCTCATAAACTAGTTTTAGCCATCAGGAAGCTTCCCTCTTTAGAATTTTTAAAGTTGAGGTAATGCAACAAGAAACTGGAAATAATTTAAAGTACTGAATATGTTTATTAGTTTTAATAGTTTTTTAATGGAGACTCTAGAGTTTTTTATATACAAGATTATGTTGTCTGTAAAGAGGCACAATTTAGCTTCTCCCTTTCCAATTTGACTGCCTGTTGTTTCTTTCTCTTGCCTAATTGTTCACAAAAGGGATGCCTTGCAGGGATGAAGGCACAGTAGTAGCAAAGTAACTGGACTATTTCTGTGGCATGGCTTTCATCTTGATTCTTTTGCCCTAAATCCACAGGTTTTTACCTATTTTCTGAGTCTCTTTCTCTATCCAGACTTCTACTTCATTTTATCATCTTGTCAATATTTTTATTAATGCATTTCTTTCTGATTAACTTAGCTGTAACTAGCTTTAGTGACCCAAAAGCTAGAACTTTTACTGATGTGGGCACTTCTAAATGCCAGGTACCATTCTGTATGATGAGGGCATAGAGAAGAAAACATATGGCTTCTGATTACAGAAAAGTATGATACAGTGAGGAGCTAGATACACATAACAGTTTACAATAGTATATTTGAATGTATAAAATTTGTTAAAGAGCTATTGTGGAGGTATATAAGGAAAAGAGACACATAGAAAGGAGTGCCTATGCTTGCCTAGGCCGTGAGGTGCAGTTTATAGGGTGATGACTGGTGCTGAGAGATAGCTGGCAGAGGAAATCAGCCATGCAAATGAGATGGGGAGGGATTCTATACAGAGGGGAAGCAAGGGCTATCCTTCCCATCTCAGGGAATACTGAGTTTATGGGCTAGATACATGGAGGGAAAACGGCAGGAGGGCATTTTGAGTATGTAGATGGATGCCACGCTAAGGGATTTAGGATTTGAAGAAGAGATTAGAATATTACTAGAAAGTTGTTTCTGGAGAGGAGAGGATGGAGGAAAATGAGGCGAGGATCAAAGAAACCAGTTAGAATGTGCTGTTTCTTAGTCAATTTCGTATTTTTAAAGGGCTATAATTATCTCTCTTCATATCATCCTAATTTTGATAGCATTGAAAATCTGTATTTTTCCACTTTCAAATATTAAGAGCCAACAAATAACTTTTTAAAATCTTTCATCATCTGAAGTACATTTGTTGTGACATTTTAATTTTATCTCACCCCTTCACATGTTGTTGGAAAGCAATAAAAAATTATCTCATGAGTAGACATGGAGAAAACAATGTTGAAGCATTTCTCAACAAATTGAAGAGTTCGTTCTTATCTCGACTGTGATTATTGCTATTGCATTGCCAAAGGAATGGCCGGAGGAAGATGTGAGGCGAGGGTAACAATTAGATGCGAATTACTAAAGAGGTGAAATGTGTATATGGACAAGGATTTGCAGATAATAAGATAGCAATGGTATAATGGAAAGGAACAGGATGTCTCAAGTAATTTAATGAAAGATGATGATCAAAGCAAAGAGGCCCTCATATTCGGAAAGTAACATCCACAGGTCTAAACTCTGCAAGTGAGTGTTTTTCTTTTTTCCCTCCAGTAGCTCTTCTTCCCTCTTCTGTGCTAGGCTGTAGCCAAAATAATAAGGCATAATTACATTTATGATCTTTTCTTGCTGAAGCCTAAACACATTTTCTAGAAACCATGATACATACATTGTGCTTTGGTTCCAGAGCAATCTTCAAGTTGTGTTTTAGCATATAGTTTAACTGAAACATTACGGGAAGAGGAAGTAGGTTTGCTGATGATGGTAGGAGAGGCAGGAGTAGTAGCAAGGGAGAGAAGGGGAGAGGAAGCAAGGGAAAGGCCAGGGGGCAGCAGTGAACAAAGGGGTAGAAGGAAGTAAAGAGAATCTTATAGGGCAGTGAAAGTAAATCAACTCAAAGAAAAGGACAAATTAAATTCATTCCAGTTACTGATCAGTTTAAGAGGTAATTGTGGGGAAGCCAGGAGTCTAACCACTGCTTATAACAATTGCTTCAATCATTGTTAAATGTTTGCTGAATTAAAACAACTTCAACTTTTGGGTTACAAAGAGAGGAAGGGTAGGACTGTGGAGAATAAACAAGAGCTGCTGTAAGAAGAGATGATGGAAATGATAAAACATTGTTGGTCTAAAACAAGGAAGCAAATCATTTGTAATAAGTGAAGTGAAAACCAGGAAGTATGGAAGGTAAATGCTAAGACTCAGAGAAGCTGCACTCTGTGATGTCTGTGACCTTCACTATGTCACGGCAGCACAGAAATTAAACTCTTCTTTTTAGGAGTACATTTTAGATACTGTAGATTTGGGGTATGCCATTATTTGCCAACTACTTACTTTTGTATCCTATGTAAGATTTAAAAATGAATATTTAACTGTATTTTGGTTTAGTAAGAGCAGAACTGGCCATGCTTATATATATATATTTCTAAAAGGATACATACCAGTTGTTAACAGTGCCAATCTGGGAGTCAGTTTGGGTTGGGAATGAACAATGTTTTAAACTTTTACTTCACAAGTTTTTATAGTTTATGGTAAAGATAACTTTTTAAAGTTTTATTTTTAAACTAACTCTCCAGTTCTCTTCTTTCTTTGCTTCCCTCCACTTGAAGTTTTTTTCTGAGGTTACAAAATGAATACATGCTTGTAAAAATGTGTGGCGGTTTACTTAATTTATTCCTATGGACAAACGTTTGGGTTGTTTCTATTTTTTTTTTTGCAATGACAAACACTATTAAGGTGATCATGCATGTATGTTTCATGTTTCTGCATCAACATATAAGAAATTCATAGAAGTAGAATAACTGGTTAAAAGTGAATGTGTACCCATTATTAATTTTTATTTTTTAACTATGGGTACATAATAGTTGCATATATATGCATAATTGATGCATAATGGATGAATAAAAGGGTATCTATCACCTCAAGTATTTACCATTTATTTGTGTTAGAAACATTCCAATTCCACTCTTTTATTTAAAAATATACAATAGATTGTTATTAACTATAGTCCCTCTATTGTAATATGCACGTTTATTTTGAGAAATATTGCTAAATAGCTTACTGAAATGTACCAATTTACATTTTTATAAGAATGCATGACTTTGCTGATATCCTTACACTCACTAACTCTGGATATCATTATTCTTAATTTTAGCCTGTCTTATAAGTAAAATTAATTTCTTTTTGTTTAAATTAAAATTATTAGAGAGGTTGGGAATATTTCATATTCTTATGATGGTTTTTTAAATTGATTTGTAAGAGCTTTCTATATAAAGTGATACTTACCTCTGTCATATATACTGAAAGTATTTTCTGCCAATTCACAGTGTCTTTTAACTTTATCCATAACCTCTTCTTATATAAAGTTACATAGTTTCATATAATCAAATGTGTTAATCTTTTTCTAGGGCTTCTGGATGTCATATCATGGTTAGGAAGAATTATAGAAATGTTTTCATCTACATCTTATTAGTGAATAGTGGGAACAAAAAAACTGAGATTCTAAGAGTCATAGGACTATTTTACATACCTATGGGTTGATATAACCTGTTTACTACCTTAACATCATCAAAAATACCTATGTTATCTTTTCTTTCTGTTTATCATTCCCTCTCCATCTTTCTAACACTGTTGTTTCCAGCAACTACTGCATTCTACTGAGAAGGCTAAGAAAAGGTTAGAAGATATTTTTATGACCAAAAGCAAGTAAGTCCTCATTTTTCAATATCTTTTGTAAATAAAATACAAAGTATGTCCCTTTTGTTTTTTGAGAAATCAAGCTGTGCAGGTCATGTATTGTCATATATTAATTTGTCCCCATCTGATAGGTCAACCGAGATGAAGATATATATCTACGTCAATATCGCTGTAACAGCTCCTGGTATTCATTGCTGCATGTGCCATCACCATAAGGCATTCCCAGATATCAAACTCAATACTGAATAAACCACACCACGTGTAGGAGATAGCTGTAGCTTGAAACAGAGGAAAAACATAAATGGCTCTCAGTTATTAAACCTGATCACCTCATGCAATTATATCTGCCAATTTTGCTATCCCAGCATAAACAAACCTTACCTATCCTTCAAGACTCAGCTCAAACACTACTTTCTCTGTGATGCCTACTTTAACTACTCAGGAATAACATTTCTATTTTCTAAATCCTCATGGCTGTTTATGTATACCACTCCTCCCCACAAGCATCTATGCCTATCTTTGCTTTCTAGTCATTTAAGTAGCCATGACTTATTTCTTTTAGAATATAAAATTACTGGAGTAAGATGCTCATCTAAATAAACTTAGAATTTCCCCATGGTGTTTACTGAAATGGAGTTACTGACCTGAATGGGTAAAATTCAAAAAAATTGAAAAAATTCAAACTCAGGGAAATAGAAAGGTTAAGAATAATAAAGGAGGGTAATAAAATTGTTGATAGGCTAGTCATTAACCTAGGAAATTCAATTGCAATGGATAGCAAAGGGGAAAAAAAGAAAGCCCAAACTCAGGGTTACTTTTGCTGTGTGAATATTCTAAATAAATATAATCCCAGACTATTATGACTTACTATGGTTTGCTCTGCTCTTTGAGGGACTGTTCGATAGGCAAAAGTTTTTGAAATAAATATTTTAAAATTTCAAGTGACAGCAAATAAGACTGACAAAGAAAATAGTTTACTGCACTAGGAAGAAGAGAAAATCAACAAGTCTAGCAACTGATTGCATTTTAGAATTCAAGATTAGTTTCTCCATCTGGATGATATTTGTCTTTCTTTGTATTAGTATGATTCAGGTAAGCACATGCTTCTTATAAATACAACAATCTTCACTGATATTTCTTCTATGAAAATGTTTAATATAGCAACTGTGGAGCAAAAGAGATACTTTGTATTAAGGCAGAATTGAAGTTCTTAAATAAGCTAAAATTATGTTTTATATTGTCATTCTATTTAAACCATAGGGACCAGCTTTAGGATTATTTAAAGTCTGCATTGTAGCCACAGACATTCTGGATAGCTTGTATAGGCATGCTTGAATCAAAGCAATATGATTTTCTTAAATGGAAAAATAGCTAATTAAGTTTCTATGATTCCTTAATCATAATAGAATAGCCAATAATTGATTTGGAAAGGGAAGGAGAACCTTTCTTAACCTGGAGCAGTTTTGTTTTTTCTTATCGGATCTGTCTCCTAATAATTAACAATGAAATTCCTCTAGCAATTATGGTTTCTCTTTTAAATGACTCTCATGATTTATAGCTTGCTAGGAGCAGTTTCAACTCAAATATGTGTGTAATTCACTCTTCTGGCACATTTTCACCACACTTCCCTTACTACCACCCCCCTACTCACTGCCCCAAGTCCAGACCATCTTACACAAATGAATCTGTGCTCCTCTTAGCTAATTTAATGGTTTGTGCTTCCCTTAGCCAATATAATGGTTTACCATATAGGGAATACTGTGGCTGGCTTCTGATGATTCATTTTGATGGAAAAAGGGATATTCCTATTAAAAGCAGTCCATAGGCCAGTTCCCACACTTCATTTCTAAGCAATGCTTTTAGCTTCTTACCCCTTTTACCAGTTTTTACCTTGTCATCTTTTTTTTTTTTTTAAACTAGTGGAGTTGTGGGGAAACAAATTAGTAAATAAATGTGAATTTTACAGGGCTTAAACTCAGTTCTAGGGCAAGATGTTAATGTAAATAAACTCAAAAAAAAAAAAAAAAAAAAAAGCTCTGGGTCAAGTGGACCTGATAGATAGCTACAGAACTCTCAACCCAAATTCAGCAGAATACACATTCTTCTCATCACCACACAGCACTTACTCTAAAATTGATCACACAATCAGAAGTAAAACATTCCTCAGCAAATGTGAAAGAACTGAAATCTTAACAGTCTCTCAGACAACAGCACAATCAAATTAGAACTGAAGATTAAGAAAGTCACTCAAAGCCACGCAACTATATGGAAATTGAACAACCTGCTCCTGCATGACACTTGGGCAAAGAATGAAATTATGGCAGAAATCAAGAAGTTCTTTGAAACTAATGAAAGCAAGGATGGAACATACAAGAATCTCTCGTATACAGCTAAAGCAGTATTAAGAGGGAAATTTATAGCACTAAATGCCCACATCAGAAAGCCAAAAAAAGTCTCAAGTTAACAACCTAACATCTCAACTAAAAACACTAGAGAACCAAGAGCAAACAAATACCAAAACTAGCAGAAGACAAGAAGTAACCGAGATCAGAGCTGAACTGAAGGAGATTGAGACACAAAAAAACCCTTCTGAAAAGAAAAATCAATAAATTCAGGTGCTGGATTTTGAAGAAATTAATAAAATAGATAGTCTACTAGCTAGATTAATGAAGAAGAAAAGAGAATGTGGCACATATACACCATGGAATATTATGCAGCCATCAAAAACGATGAGTTTGGGTCCTTTGTAGGGACATGGATGAACCTGGAAACCATCATTCTCAGCAAACTGACAGAAGAGCAGAAGATCAAACACCACATGTTCTCACTCATAGGTGGGTGTTGAACAATGAGGACACATGGACACAGGGAGGGGAGCACTACACAGTGGGGTCAGTTGGGGGGAAATAGTGGAGGGACGGTGGAGGGTGGGGAGCTGGGGATAGATAGCAAGGGGAGAAATGCCAGATGTAGGTGATGGGGAGGAAGGCAGCAAATCACACTGCCACGTGTGTATCTATGCAAAAATTTTGCATGTTCTTCACATGTACCCCAAAACCTAAAATGCAATAAAATAAATAAATCGGTGAAAAAAATAAAGAAGAAAAGAGAAGAATCAAATAAACACAATAAGAAATGATAAAGGGGATATTAATACTGACCTCACAGAAATACAACCATGAGATAATACTATAAACATTTCTAGGCACATAAATTAGGAAATCTAGAAGAAATAAATTCCTGAACACATACACCTTCCCAAGATTGAACTAGGAAGAAACTGATTTCCTGAATAGACCAATAATGAGTTCTGAAATTGAGGTAGTAATAAATAGCCTCCCAACCAAACAAAGCCCAGGAACAGAAAAATTCACAGCTGAATTCTATCAGAGGTACAAAGTTGGTACCATTTCTACTGAAACTATTCCAAAAAGTAAAAAGGAGTGACTCCTTCCTAACTCATTGTATGAAGCCAGCATCATCCTGATACCAAAACCTGGCAAAGATACAACAAAAAAAGAAAACTTCAGGCCAATATCCTTGATGAACATTGATACAAAAATCCTTAATACAATACTGGCAAACCAAATCCAGCAGCACATCAAAAAACTTATCCACCATAATCAAGTTGCCTTCATCCCTGGGATGCAAAGTTGATTCAACATATGCAAATTAATAAATATGATTCATCACATAAACAGAACTAAAGACAAAAATCATACGATTATCTCAATACAGGCAGGAAAGGCCTTCAGTAAAATATTCAGCATCCTTCATGTTAAATACTCTCAATAAACTAGGTTTTGAAGGAACACATCTCAAAATAGTAAGAGTCATCTATCACAAACCCACAGCCAATATTACACCAAATGGGCAAAAGCTGGAAGCATTCCCCTTGAAAACTTGCATAAGATAAGGTCACCTTTTCTCACTGCTCCTATTAAACACAGTATTAGAAATCCTGGCCAGGGTAATCAGGCAAGAGAAAGAAATAAAGCATATTCAGATAGGAAGAGAAGAAGTCAAATTATCTTTATTTGGAGATGACATGATCCTGTATCTAGAAAACCCCATTGTCTCTGCCCAAAAGCTTCTCAAGTTGATAAGAAACTTCAGCAAAGTTTCAGAATATAAAATCAACGCACAAAGATAGCTAGAATTCCTATACAACAACAGTCGGCAAGCCAGGAGCCAAATTATAAATGAATTCTCATTCACAATTGCCACAAACAAAACAAAACAAAACAAAACAAAACAAAACAAAACAACAACAATACAAAAACCCTAGGAATACAACTAACAAGGGATGTGAAGGACCTCTTCAAGGAGAACTACAAACCACTGCTCAAATAAATTAGAACAGACACAAACAGGAACATTCCATGCTCATGGATAGGAAGAAACAATATTGTGAAGATGGAGCAATTTATACATTCAGTGCTATTCTCATTAAACTACCATTGACATTTGTCACAGAATTAAAACAAAACAAACTATTTTAAACTTCATATGGAACTTAAAAAGAGCCTGAATAGCCAAGAAAATCCTAAGCAAAGAAAACAAAGTTGGAGACATCATGCTACCTGACTTCTAACTATACTACAAGTTTGCAGTAACCAAAAGAACATGGTACTGGTATTAGAACAGATACATAGACCAATGGCACAGAATAGAGAACTCAGAAATAAGATTGCACACCTACAATAATCTGATCTTTAACAAACTTGATAAAAACAAGCCATGGGGAAATGATTCTCTATTTAATAAATGGTACTGAGAGTGCTAGCTAGCCATATGCAGAAAATTGAAATTGGGCCTTTCCTTACAAAAATCAATTCAAGATGAATTAAAGACTTAAATATAAAATTCAAAACTATAAAAACTCTATAAGAAAATCTAGGCAATACCATTTACGATGCAGGCACAGGCAAAGATTTCATGATGCAAATGCCAAAAGCAATGGCAATGAAAGCAAAAATTGACAAATGGGATCTAATTAAACTAAAGAGCTTTTATATAGCAAAAGAAATGATCATCGGAGTGAACAACCTACAGAATGGGAGAAAATTTTTGCAATCTAACCATTTGACAAAGGTCTAATATCCAGAGTCTACAAGGAACTTAAACAGATTCACAAGGAAAAAACAAATAACCCCATTAAAAAGTTGGCAAAGGATATGAACAGATACTTCTCAAAAGAATGCATACAAGTAGCCAACAAACATGCAAGAAAGCTCAATAATCACTGATCATTAGAGAAATGCAAATCAATCAATATTGATTCTTCCAATCCATGAACATAGAATACCTTTTTGCTTTGTGGTATCCTCTTTAATTTTATTAATGGATGTTTTGTAGTTTCATCATAGACATCTTTCACGTCTTTGGTTAATTCCTAGGTATTTAATTTTATGTGTGTCTATTGTAAATAGGATTATCTTTTTAATTTCTTATTCAGATTGCTCATTGTTATCATATAGAAATGCTCCTGATTTTGGCATGTTGATTAACAATGTTAATCAACACTGTTGATCACTGTTAGTACTCTGTTGACTAATGGTGATGGCAGTGGGCATCCTTGTTGTGTTTCAGATCTTAGAGGAAAGGCTTTCAGTTTTTCCCCATTCAGTATGATACTAGGTATGTGTCTGTCAAAAATGGCATTTATTATGTTGAGGCATGCTTATTATATACCCATTTTTGTAATGGCTTTTATCTTGAAGGATATTGAATTTTATCAAATGGTTTTTCAGCATCAATTGAAATCACCATGTGCTTTCTGTCCTTCATTATGTTGATATAATAAATCACATTGATTGATTTGCATACGGTGAAACATTCTTGAATCCCTGCATGATGCAATGATTATAGTAATTGACTATGCAATTTAACTTCAGCCATGATGATGAAGGCAAGTGAAAAGGCACAAGTAAGGGGGACCTAGTTTTGGGGTGTGTGTGGTAAAGGTAGGACAGATGGGGAAGTAGACAATAAATAGTTTTTACATTTTATCATAATTATTTGTTTATATCTGAGTTTCTTCCACTAGATCACAGTTTCTCAATCTCAGTACTATTAACTTTTAGACTAAATAATACTTTATTGGGAGAGAGGTGTTCTCAAAACTCTCTCCCAATAAAGAGGAGAGAGAGTTTATAGGGTAGGATGTTTAGCAACATCCCAGACTTCTACCCACTTGTTGCTAGTAGTTTTGCCCTGGTGGTGACAATCAAAAATGTCTCCACACACTGACAATTGTCCCTAAAATTCAGCTTTGAATAAGAATCACCCCAGTAGGGACTAGGCTTCTTAACAGGGGTTGTACCTTATTTGTTATTATACTCTCAATGCTTAAAAAATACTTCGGCACAGTAAAAACTCAATAGATATATGATAAAGTGAACATTTTTTGTAATAGTAAGGTGCTGTACTGAAGGTCCTTAAGATCATCCCAAGCATGGGGATCTGGTAGGACACAGAATTCAGCATATAATTTTATTTGTGGCTCTGATTCATTACACAAAAAGCCAAAAAAAAAAAAAATCACAATCAGCAAAGAGAAAAGGCATATTGAGTGAAGTCTTGGGAAAATTAGGCGTAAGCTTCCAAGAATCCTCTCCTAGAGGAGTCAGGATGCACTAAATTCCTCCAGCAAGTTCTGAGGACACATTTCTGGCTATTGCCAACCAAGGCAGCTCATTAGAAACTCAGTGCCCAGAACTTTTTATTGGGGCTGATCATGCAGGTGCCCTCTGCCTGGTACCTGAATTCTGGAATCTTGGAACGAAAGAGGGTTTTAAGGATAAACCACACTGTTTGCACAGGTTAGTCATAGTGAGACACTTTTAACAGTTTTGGGAGTGGTGGGAGTCCTCCTGAAATCCAAGTTCCCAGACAACGACCAAGGACCAATCCTGTAAGCAGTGCTTTTAAAGGATGGAAGCCAGGCCTGTTATATTAACTCTTTTCTGCAGAAGGAATTTATATAATACATCACATAGGAAAATACAATCTTTGTTTTTAAAATTCATAATCTTCTGCCCAAGTTCCTTGTTTCTGATCTTTTTCAAAACAAACAAACAAAATGTCTGAAGAGTTCAGCACTACACAGTTCAGCATACCCATTTCTTTAGAAAGCAGTTCAGGGACCTTTGATTGTTATAAGGAATGCTGCCAAGAAATTCAGCACCTTCTACCCCTTATTCCCAACTGCCAAGAAAACAAACTATCCTCCATGTGTTTCACATAGGAACAAAAGAAGGGTTTTCCTTTGTATAATATATATATTTTTTAAATTTTTTTTTTATTGCATTTTAGGTTTTGGGGTACATGTGAAGAACACGCAAGATTGTTGCATAGGCACACACATGGCAGTGTGAATGCTGCCTTCCTCCCCATCACCTGTATCTGGCATTGCTCTCCATGCTATCTCTCCCCAACTCCCCACCCGCCGCTGTCCCTCCCCTACAGACACCAGTGTGTGATGCTCCCCTCCCTGTGTCCATGTGTTCTCATTGTTCAACACCCACCTATGAGTGAGAACATACAGTGTTTGATTTTCCTTTGTATAATATTTAAGAAACCTTTTATGTACCCTGTCACAGTTGCTTCAACCTTAGAGTAAAACATATTTCATATGGAACAAACTTGTTCTTGAAAATAGTGTTTACTACACAAAAAACTACTAACACTATTTGCTTGATCTGTTGACAAGATTTTAAAAATTGTCCAATTATTTAAAATTCTGTCTCAACATAGATAATTCATATGATTAATTTATATAACTATTATGAGTTTACCACTAAAGGCATGTAGTAAAGGCCACATAGGCCACAGCAGAGAACAGAGCCTCCAGGAATGAGAAATACTAAACTGCCTTCTATTATTCCACTCCTTTATTAATTAAAATTCCTTATTAAAGAAGATCTAATAATTTGTAAGGGATTAAGAATGTATATTTCAGGGAAATTTTGAAATAGGCTCAAACTTTATTTTTTGGAGATAGGGTCTTGCTCTGTTACCTGGAATGAAGTGGCATGATCATGAGTCACTGCAGCCTTGGTCTCCTGGGCTCAAGTACTCTTTCCATTTCAGCCTCCCAAGTAGCTGGGACTACACGTTTGCCACCATGCCTGGCTAATTTTCGTATTTGTTTTAGAGACAGGGGTTTGCTATGTTGCCCAGGCTGGTCTTGAACTCCTGGGCTCAAGCATTTGCCCACCTCAGCCTCCCAAAGTGCGGGGATTATAGGCATAAGCTACCACACCCAACCCCCCCACACTTTGAAAAAGGCAATTAATTTGTTAGATCCACAATCATTAAGAGTATGGAGTCAGACAGACACAATTAAAATCCTGGGTTCTTCACTTAGTAGCCATAATCCTTGGGTAAATAACTTAAATTATGTTAGCTTTAATCTTTTCAAACATAAACTGGGCCTAGTAATAGTACCTACTTCATATGCTCTGATTAGTAAAAGAGATAATCCATGCAAGCATATGGTATGTTCTCACAGTACTGGCCCATAGTACATTATCAATAAATTTTAGCTCTTATTTTAGGGATACATTTTGTATTGCTATTTTAACCATCCATGCATTTGACTAAAAACTTTTGACAATAGTCCTGATGAGGTGCTCAACACTGAAGGACTGTGATTTGACCTTGGGCATGTTGAGATGAGGCACCTGCAGGACTTTGGAAAGGAGAAAGCTATTTGACAAGAGGGTCTATTTGTCAGGAGAGACATCAAGATTGTAGGTAAATATTGCCTGGGAAATAATTCAGTTGATTATTCATTTGTCCAGTGTCTACTCTGTGACAGATACTTGTAAAAACTGTTAAGACAGGCATATATCCTGCTTTATTTCTTGTCATCCTCTCCTCCATTGATTTTTGCCTCTATTTACCCTCTACTTAGCCCCCGAAACATGTTTCTACCTATCCTGTACCCTGTTATTATCAATGACTTCAACTAACTCCAGTCAGTCACAATTTTAAGCTTTCCACTCTGCTCACCAACTCCTATCATTCTACTTTCCTCCATCTGATACCTGACTCCAGAGAATCCTTAGCCTCCTGGAAACTACAATTCTACAATTCTTTTCATTGTCCTTAATACTCTCATATCATCATGTTTTCTGTAATCTAGATTAAATTCCAACCACTTCTCCCTTGATGATCCCTACAACAGTCTTACTTTCTCAATTCCCTTGCAGCTAGGAATTTTCAGGGGACTAATTTCCAGTTCTTAACCTGTTAGTAGAAATCTGGTGGGGTGATTTTAGAAAAGCTTTGGTATGCCCCCTACCCACCTGCTTGGTCCTACCTTGGATGGGGTCATGATGGCTACAGTCCTGGTAGTAATGTGGCAACCATGAATGAAAAGCCATGAGAATATGTTCACTGGCCCTATCACACTGAGGCAGGTGACCCAAAGGCAACAACTGCATTCCTCTGGATATCTTTTTAGGCAAATACCAATCCCTTATTTGAGCCAAAAAGCCTTCCTAGTACATCCCATAAAAATGACAGATGTGCTGAATTTGTGCCTTTTAAAATGATTTATGTCATGACAAATGTTTTACAGTAAAATTCTGTCATAGGCAATGGGGAAAGTTGATGTTTAAGCAAACATTACATATTCAGATTTATATTTTAGAAAGAGCCCTCAGTTGGCTGCATGGAAGATTATAGGGGACCACCTTTTCTCTCCTTTGGAAAATTTTTTACTTTACTCCATGTGGTCCTGGTGGGGCTATCAAACACAGCCCCTGACTTCATGACCCTAGTAATTAGTTCAGGGAATTAAATGTGAACCAAATAGGGTCAATCAGAGTCCATGTTCTAGTCAGAGCTAGAAGAAGAAGGCTGACTGTTGATTCTGAGATTGTGGAGCTGAGGTTCTGTGAAGCCCTAGCCATTTTGAACATAAAACTCGCTGGGTTTCCTGGAAGCAGATACTGTGATAGAGTTTGGGGTACAGATACTTATTAGGGATCAACCCTACAAAATGAATAAACATACATGATTGGGCAGGGGAGGAAGCTGAATTGTGATGTAGGTGTAACAAAGCCTCAGCCAACCTGGCAGGGAGTTCGGGAGTTAATAGATCCCACCATCTATGGGTGTTCTGCGTGTACCTAAAGTGGCTGGGCCACTGCAGTTAGTCACTGTATGCATGCTAATCTGGAAAAAGTGTGACCTCAAGTAGTGGTGGTGGTAGTGGTGTTGGTGGTGGTATGGTGGTGGTGGTGGGTGGAGTCCCTGCAGTTGAGCCAAGACTCCAAATGAGCTCACAGCTGGAGGCTATTGGCTGGCTGAATTCCCCTCTCCTGGGCAGTAAGTCTTATCTAAAAGGGGAATTTTCTAGTATATCTCTTTATCTATCACATCCAGTACAGTGTATAGAAATTCTGTGAGAATGGGACCAATTACACTGACAAAACCAGAAGTGAGGAATGGAAAGAGAAACCTAATCATGGCTTTGAGTCTGTAGATCTAGTTGCATCTAAGGCTAGAACAGCTCTTACCATCCTTTGTTTTTTGAGCCAATACATTTCCTTTTTTGTTTTGCTATTTTAGCTATGTCAGTCATAACAGAAACAGTCCTGTTTAAGGCAATAATTGATTTGAAAGAATAATGAGTGGGAGAGAGAATTTTTTAGAAGTTGGAGAGAATTTATAAGGATTAAGATACTAGGAATGGTGATGAAAAAAATGTTACACAGAAGAACTGACAGGCTATACTGATTGATTTAATGGAGGGACAAAGAAGAGCAAGAATTTCAGATAACTTCCCAGCTTTGGGTTTAGGTTACATAGTAGGATAGTGAGGCTGTTTGTGTAGATAGGAAATAAAGAAGCAAGTGGAGAGTGAGAGAAATTTATAGGTTTAAATTTATAATATACTATAAGTGCATGCAATGGACTTATTTAAAATCTAGTATGCCAACTAATAAGTCTTCAGTAAAAAATAATCCTGACCAACTAGTAGGAAAACTAAAAACAGCTGGTCAGCTAGTGAGTCTTGCTTGTTAGAAGTGCCTATTTGTGAAGCTAAATTTAAATCAGAAGTTTGCTAGAGTCAGAATAAGATAAGTGATGCTAGTTAATTGTTATAAAGTTGTGATACTCATCTATACTAGAAGGATAGATCTGTCAAGAAAACTTGACTATTTTGTCTGCTGGTTGGAGCACCTGTTCCCTTGCCCAGTAATAACAAAAACTTGGAAATTAATTATCATTCCTCCTTATCTCTAAGACTCAATGCATATTTTCTTTCTTATCATTACATCATTATCTCATTACATGTTTCAAGTCCCAAACTTATACTCTGTATGTTTTAAGAAAGTTACTATCTGATAATATCTAAGGGGTGGCATTTTTGTCCCATAAAATAGATTATACTAAATTACATTATGAAATGGATTACTGGAAATACACTGTATTTACATAAATGCCCATTTATAGAAAATACTGATTCACCCTTTTCTTGCTATACATCTTTCTCTAGGGTCAATTGTCCTTTTACCATTTAATATAGTACATGAGTAGTGGAAAGAAGAGGAAGGAAAAATCATAGAGGGGTCCATGAGGATTGAGGCTTTATTCGTTCACTTCCTCATTTTAAATCAAATATATCATTAGCATATATTGCTATGAGAGAATAGTGATATACACAACATCTCTTGCATTATGATATGTAGTCATTCTATAATTGACATTAATGTAAATTAGGTGGTGCCCCAATCCAATATCTGTCTACAAAAATGCACAGTCCAAAGGTATGGGCAAAATGTGTTGGATAATTGTATGTGCTAATCATAGATTCATGCCCTGAATCAAATTCTCTCTCTACTTTATTCTTCAACTTACTTCTCTTTCTCTTAATTCAGAACCCCTTATTTGCCATTGTCTTACAGTGTCTGAAGGTACATTCTTACCTCACTAAGGTAAGATAGGCCTCGTCACTTAACCCTTCCCAATTCACCTAAAACTTGAATGCCCAGTGGTAACAATGTTGCTCCCAAAGGGACAAGCTGTTAAATACTCAGATGAGTAAAAACATCTTAGACATTAGAATAAGTGTACAAGTAGGTATACAGTGTACCTTTGGTGTTAAAATTTCATGGTTGGAGTGATTAGAGAAAAAAATGTCTAAAATGTCACTTTAAGGGTAATGATAAAAAAGACTAACAAAGACCTAGAAGAATAAGCATATGGCTATGCAATTGTATCAATACTGACTTCAATCCTACCCTAGATACCTCTGTCTCTGTGATTTTCTGTAGTGTTTAGTCTGATCGGTAAAGGAATGTAAACATAGACTTACATGCAATCTAACATTTTCTAGTAACTGCATTAATAAAATGTAAAAACAAACAGTTGAAATTGATCTGAATAATGTATTTGACTCAACTGAAAGTCCAAGATATTCAACATGTAATCAACATAATTATTAATGAGATATATTATTTTTATATGTGCTAATCTTCAAAATTAATTGAGCATTGTATACTTTGAATATATTTCAATGTGAATTCTAATTTTCATTGAGTTTTCTTAATCTGTTAAATTTTATAAAATTTAGTTAAGCAGTAGACTCATATACCCAAGTTATCCTAAACATATTTAAATATTTCCAATAACCAAGTTGACTTCCTGTTTTTTCCCCACTAACCCCAAATGCAGCATCAGGATACATTTATTGTTGTTCCAAGTAATGTAATTCCTCATAAGATAGTGTTCAGCTGGCTATAATAAATTAATCAAAGTTACCATGAAAATTGAAAGCAATCTGCTATCCTTGTCTTTTTTCATACCACCATATTCTTTCTCAGAACGTATTTTGAGTGAACGTAGTGGATTTTAGGCTGGGATATAAAAGTGATTTGTGGGTATCAAGAGACAACACCTATAGCAAGGAGGAAAAAGCACATCTTCTGTGGAAGAACAGACTTGTGATTGAATCTGCTTCTGCCACTTACCATCTATATGATCTTGGGCAAGTCACTTCACTTCCCTGAGTCTTATTTCCTCATTTTAAAAATTGGAATGATAACACATGCTTTACAGGATTATTATAATTAAAAAATGTAGGACATACATGCATTTGGCACAGAATGGGCACAGAGAAAGCATTTAAATTAAATCAGTATTTATCATCTTGAGATAATTAAATATATTGTTAGCTTTCTGTTCAGTATATATATATATATTCTTTGCCTGCCCAACTAGCTTGTTAACTTTTTGGAAGAAAGAATTACATGCCATTTAACATTTTAAAATCCTTTCTAGAGGTTAGTAAAATTCTACCATAGGATTGACCTTTAATGACTACTGAATGAATCAATGCACCTGTAGCCTTATAATTACACTCATAATACTATTTAAAAGATAAATTTGCCTATCTCGGTTAAAATAGCTATTAAATACAGGTTGAACACATTTCTATGAAGCCAGACCTCTGCTATGAACTATATGGTCAGAATATTAAGCTTTTAAATGAAATCAGTAATTTAAAAAACCTCTACCAATAAAGAAAAGTACCCTGAATCAAATGGATCCACAGCTGAATTCTACCAGACACATAAAGAGGTACTGGTACCAATTCTACTGAAACTTTCCCCAAAAAAAATAAAAGAGGAGGGATCCCTCCCTAACTCATTCTATGAAGTCAGCATCAGCCTAATACCAAAATCTGGCAGAGACACGGGAAAATAAAACTTCAGGCCAATAGCCCTAATGAACATAGACATAAAAATCCTCAACAAAATAGCAGCAAACTGAATCCAATAGCACATCAAAAGTTAATCAGCCAAGAACAAGTAGGCTTTATTCCTGAGACACAAGGCTGGTTCAAAAACAATATGATCATTTCAGTAGATGCAAAAAAAGCTTTCAATAAAATCCAGAATTCCTTCATGATAAAAACCCTCAACAGACTAGGCATCAAAGGAACATACTTCAAAATAATAACAGCCATCTATGGCAAACCCACAGCCAACATCATACTGAATGGGCAAAAGCTAGTAGCAATACTCTTGAGAACTGGAACAAGGCAAGGATGCCTACTCTCACCATGTCTACTCAATATAGTACTTGAAGTCCCAGCCAGAGTAAACAGGCAGGGGAAAGAAGTAAAAGACATCCAAATAAGAAAAGAAGAAGTCAAACGCTCTCTCTGCTGAGGAGCCTATATTTATAAAACCCTAGTCTCCACCAAAATGCTACTAGAACGATAAACAATTTTAACAAGGTTTCAGGATACAAAAATCCATGTACAAAAATCAGTAGAATTTCTATACACCAATAATGTCCAGGCTGAGAATCAAGTCAAAAACACAATGCCAATTAAAATAGCCACAAAAATGGAGTACCTGGGAATACAGTTAAACAAGGAGGTAAAGGATCTCTAAAAGAAGAGCTACAAAACACTGCTAAAAGAAATCAGAGATGACACAAATAAATGGAGAAACATTCTACACTTGTGCATAGTAAGAATCAATATCATTAAAATGGCCATACTGTCCAGAGGAATTTACAGATTCAACACTATTCCTATCAAACTATCAATGTTACTCTTCACAGATTTAGAAAAATTGATTCTAAAATTCATATAAGCCAAAAAAGAGCCCACATAGCCAAGACATTCCTAATCTAAAAGAACAAAGCCAGAGACATCTACTACCCAAATTCAAGCCATATACTACAAGGCTACAGTAAACAAAACAGGATGGTACTGGTTCAGAAACAGATACAGAGACTGATGGAACAGAACAGAAAATTCAGAAATAAAGCCATGCACCTACAACCATCTGGTCTTCCTCAAAGCTGACAAAAACAAGCAATGGAGAAAGGAGTCTCTATTCAATAAATGCTATTGAGATAATTGGCTAGCCATATACAGAAGAATGAAACTGGACCCTTAACTTTTACCCTATACAAAAATAAATCCAAGTTGTATTAAAGATTTAAATGTAAGATCTCAAACTCTAAAGATACTAGGGGAAAACCTAGAAAACACTCTTCTCAACATCAGCTCTGGCAAAGAAATTTTGGCTAAGGCCCCAAAAGCAATTGTAACAAAAACAAAAATTGACAAATAGGACCTAATTAAAGTAAAGAGCTTCTGCACAGCAAAAGAAACTATCAACAGAATAAACAGGCAACCTACAGAATGGGAGAAAATATTTGCAAACAATGCATCTGACAAAGTTCTAATATCCAGAATATAAAAGAAAATTAAACAAATCAACAAGCAAAAACAAAAAAACACAAAACAACCCTATTAAAAAATGGGCAAAGAACTGAGGTGCAGCTGGAGACTGGAGAGAATGAGCCAATCAGGTTTTGAAGTTTACCAAAGACAAATCCTTCTGGAATGAGACAACCAAGAAGTGGGGCAGCTAATGGGGAAGATTAATCTCTGTCCAGGTCAATTCTGTTAAGTTTGACAGTGAGTGACCAGGGTCATCTTTGGTGAAGCAGGGGGTGATGGTCAGAAACTGCTCACCTTTTCCAATGGACCTGGGAACCCTCACCTCTGTAGGTAAGGGTCTTGATGAGGATGGAAGTTTAGTACTAAGGCTTTACAATATCACATTCTCTCTGTTTTTTTCATTGTTCCTAGTTTTGTACAGATTTGTTTTTGAGTGTTGAGTAGCAGAAACAAAATAAAGGAAATGTTATTTTTTAAGAAAACTCGTTTTCATTGTTGTCTCCTTCTTTGTTTTCTGTGAAAGTCCTATACTGAGAAATGTGAGTATTTTATATAAAAATAATTTCCTCTTGATTTTTATTGTGATTTTCAAAGGTGGATTCCTACAGATAAAATCTTAACTATTGCCTGTGACATAGTAAAGTCTCACATGTGTGACTTCTTATAATTAAAAGAATATTCTGGGGAGGGGATCCAAGATGGCTGAGTAGGAGCTGCTCTGGATTGCAGCTCCCAGTGAGCATGCAGAGGGTGAATAGTCATTGCATTTCCAGACGGATTGTTATTGCCTGCAGACCAGGAGATTCCCAGGTGGAGGAGCATCACGGGTCTCCAGCAGGGCTGTTTCATCCGGTGGGGTGGCTCTTCACTCAAAAAATTCACATGGGTCCAGGCACCATTTTGGCTGGTGACTGGAGCACCTGGGAGACACAGTTGCCCATTCAACTGATAAAAAGGGCACTGAAATAGGGAGCCAGGCCAGGAGATTCCCAGGTGAAAAAATGCCACGAGTCTTCAGTGCAGCTATTTAAGCTGGCACAGTGGGTCTCCACACAAAATCTCACACAAATCTGGGCACCTTTTCAACAGGTGACTGGAGTGCCTGGGAGACAGAGTCGACTATTCAACTGATAAAAAGGGGAATGAAATGGGGAGCCAGGCCAGGAGATTCCTGGGCAGAAAAGCACCTCCAGCACAGCTGGTGCAGCGAGTCTCCGCACAAAATCTAACACAAATCTGTGTGCCTTTCCACTGGCAACTGGAACGCCTGGGAGACAGAGTCACTCATTCAACTGAAAAAAAAAGGGGACTGAAACAGGGAGCCAGGCCAGGAGATTCCCAGGCAAAAAAAGTGCCATGAACCCCCGGTGTGGCTGTTTCAGCAGGCGCAGAGGGTCTCAGCATAAGAACTCACACAAATCTGGGGGCCATTTTAACTAGTGACTGGAATGCCTGGGAGACAGAGTTGCCTGTTTAACTGTGGGAAGGAAAAAAAGGAATCTGAGGCAGGGAGCCAGGTGATCAGGTATGGCTGGTCCCACACCCACAAAGACTAGTAATCTGAAACGCTCTGGATTGACAGTTTCACAGCAAGGACAGCTGAACCCAGGATGGTCCAGCTCTGTGGGGGAGGGGTGTCTGCCATTAACAAGGCAGTCCACCATTGCTGAGGCAGTCTGCCATTACAGAGAGAGTCCGCCATTACAGAGGCAGGCCACCATTGCCGAGGCAGTTCTAACTATACCCCTATAAACAGGACTGCAGGGAAGTTCATACAGCAGCTGGGCAGAGCCCAGGGCAGCTCAGCAATCCCTCTGCTGGCAGACTGTGACTAGGCTGCCTCCTTGCTGGGCCGGGCATTCCTGAAAAAGGGCAGCAGCATGACAGAAACTTATAAATAAAGCCCTACCTTCCCGGGTCAGAGCACCTAGGGAAAAAAGGCTGTTACAAGTTCTGCTGCAGCAGACTTAAACGTACCTGCTAAGCAGCTCTGAATGAACAACGGAACTCACAGCTCAGCACTTGAGCTCCTATAAAGGACAGACTGTCTCCTCAAGCAGCTCTCTGACCCCATATATCCAAAGAGTCACCTCATAAAGGAGAGCTCAGACTGATATCTTGCAGGTATCCTTCTGGGACAAAGACAGCAGAAGAAGAAACTGCCAGCAACCCTTACATTTTTGCAGCTGCCGCAGGTGAGCCCCAGGCAAGCAGGGTCTGGAGTGGACCTCCAGCAGTCCTACAGCAGAGGGGCCTGACTGATAGAAGGAAAACTAAGAAACAGAAAGAAATAACTTCATCATCAACAAACAGGATGTATACCCAGAAACCCACCTGAAAGTCACCAACTACAAAGGCCACAGGTTAATAAATCCACAAAGATGGGAAGAAACTAGCACAGAAGGATGAAAACACTCAAAGCCAGAATGCCTCTCCTCCTCCAAGGGATCACAACTCACCAGCAAGGGAACAAGGCTGGATGGGGAACGAGTCTGATGAATTCATAGAAACAGGCTTCAGAAGGTGGGTAACAAGAAATTCTTTGAGCTCAAAGAACATGTTCTAACTCAATGCAAAGACACTAAGAACTTTGAAAAAAGGTTCAACAAAATGCTAACAAGAATAAACAGCTTAGAGGGGAACATAAATGATTTGATGGAGCTGAAAAACACAAAACAAGAACTTCCTGAAGTCTACACAAGTTTCAGTAGCCGAGTTGACTAAGCAGAAGAAAGGATATCAGAGGTTGAAATTCAACTCAATGAAATAAAATGAGAAGGCGAGATTAGAGAAAAAAGAGTGAAAAGAAATGAACAGAGCCTCCAAGAAATATGGGATTATGTGAAAACACCTAATCTACATTTGATAGGTGTACCTGAATGTGATGGAGAGAATGAATCCAAGCTGGAAAACACACTTCATGATATTATCCAAGAAAACTTCCCCAGCCTAGCAAGGAGCCCAGTATTCAAGTCCAGGAAATACAGAGAACACCACAAAGACATTCCTAAAGAAGAGCAACCCCAAAGCACATAATCATCAGATTCAACAGGGTTGAAATGAAGGAGAAAATACTAAGGACAGCCAGAGAGAAAGGTAGGGTTACCCACAAAGGGAAGCCCATCAGACTCACATATCTCTCAGCAGAAACCCTACAAGCCAGAAAAGAGTAGGGGCCAATATTCAACATCCTTAAAGAAAAGAACTTTCAACCTAGGATTTCATATCGAGCCAAACCAAGTTTCATAAGTGAAGGAGAAATAAAATCCTTTATGAACAAGAAATTATGCAGAGATTTAATCATCAGCAGGCCTGCCTTACAAGAGCTCCTGAAAGAAGCACTAAACACAGAAAGGAACAACCAGTACCAGCCACTCCAAAAACATACCAAATTGTAAAGAGCATTGACAAAATGAAGAAGCTGCATCAACTAATGGGCAAAACAACCAGCTAGCATCAAAATGGCAGGATCAAATTCACACATAACAATAATAACCCTAAATTTAAATGGGCTAAATGCTCCAATCAAAAGACACAGGCTGGAAAATTGGATAAAAAGCCAAAACCCATCGGTATGCAATCCTAGTCTCTGATAAAATAGACTTTAAATCAACAAAGATCAAAAGAGACAAAAAAGGACATTATATAATGGTAAAAGGATCAATGCAACAAGAAGAGCTAATGATCCTAAATATATACGCACCCAATATAGGAGCATCCAGATACATAAAGCAAGTTCTTAATGACTTACAAAGTGACTTAGACTCCCATACAATAATATTGGGAAACTTTAACACTCCACTGTCATTATTAAACCGATCAACGAGACAGAAAACTAACCAGGATATCCAGGACTTGAACTCAGATGTAGACCAAGAAAACCTAATAGATATTTACAGAAATCTCCTCCCCAAATCCACAGAATATACATTTTTCTCAGCACCACATCAAACCTACTCTAAAACTGACCATATAATTGGAAGTAAATCACTCCTTAGCAAATGCAAAACAATGGAAATCATAACAAATAGTCTCTCAGACAACTGTGCAATCAAGTTAGAGCTCAGAATTCACAAACTAACTCAGTACTACACAGCTTCGTGGAAACTGAACAACTGGCTTATGATGTTGACTAGATGAACAAAGAAATGAAGGTGTAAAGAAACATGTTCTTCAAAACCAACAAGAATGAAGACACAACGTACCAGAATCTCTGGGACACATTTAAACAGGGTTTAGAGGAAAATATTTAGCAATAAATGCCCACATGAGAAGCAAAGAAAGATATAAAATTGACACCCTATCATCAAACTTGAAAGAGCTAGAGAAGCAAGATCAAAAAACTCAAAAGCTAGCAGAAGACAAGAAATAACCAAGATCAGAGCAGAACTGAAGGAGATAGAGACACAAAAAAATCATCAAAAAAATCAATAAATCCAGGATCTGGTTTTTTGAAAAGATCAGCAAAATAGACCACTAGCCAGATTAATAAAAAGAAAAGAGGGAATAATCAAATAGATGCAATAAAAAATGATAAAGCAGATATCACCACAGATTCCACAGAAATACAAACCATTATCAGAGATTACTACAAACAACTCTATGCACACAAACAAGTAAACCTGGAAGAAATTGATACATTCCTGGATACTTGCATCCATCTAAGCCTAAACCAGGAAGAAATCAAAATACTGAATAGACCAACAACAAGGGCTAAAGTTGGGGCAGCAATTAACAGCCTACCCACCAAAAAAAGCCCAGGTCCAGATGGGTTCACAGCTGAATTCTACCAGACATAAAAAGAGGAGCTGGTACCACTCCCTCTGAAACTCTTCCAAACAATCCAAAAAGAGGAAATCCTTCCCAAATCATTTTATGAGACAAACATCATCCTGATACCAAAACCTGGCAGAGACTCAACAAGAAGAGAAAACTTCAGGCCAATATCCGTTATGAACATAGATGCAAAAATCTTCAATAAAATCCTGGCAAACCAATTGCAACACTACATCAAAAAGCTTATCCATCACGATCAAGTGGGCTTGACCCCAGGGATGCAAGGCTGGTTCAACATATGCAAGTTTATAAATGTAATTCATCACATAAACAGAAACAAACACAAAACCCACATGATTATCTCAATAGATGAATAGAAGGCCTTTGACAAAATTCAAGAGTGCTTTATGCTAAAAACTCTCAATAAACTAGGTATTGACAGAACATATCTCAAAATAATAAAAGCTATTTACGACAAACCCACAGCCAATATCATACTGAATGGGCAAAAACTGGAAGCATTCCCTTTGAAATCTGGCAGTAGACAAGGGTGCCCTCTCTCACCACTCCTATTCAATATGGTATTGGAAGTTCTAGCCAGAGCAATCAGGCAAGAAAAAGAAATAAAGGGTATTCAATTAGGAAAGGAGGAAGTCAAATTGTCTCTATTTGCAGATGACATGATTGTATATTTAGAAGACCCCATTGTCTCAGCCTCAAATCTCCTGAAACTGATAAGCAACTTCAGCAAAGTCTCAGGATACAAAATCAATGTGCAAAAATCACAATCATTCCTATACACCAATAACAGACTTAAAGAGAGGCAAATCAAGAATGAACTGCCATTCACAATTGCTACAAAGAGAATAAAATACCTAGGAATACAACTAACAAAGTATACAAAGGACCTCTTCAAGGAGAACTACAAACCACTGCTCAAGGAAACAAGAGAGTACACAAACAGATGGAGAAACATTCCATGCTCATGGCTAGGAAGAATCAATATCATGAAAATGGCCATACTGCCCAAAGTAATCTATAGATTCAATGCTATCCCCATCAAGCTATCAATGACCTTCTTCACAGAACTGGGAAAAAAAAACAAAAACAAAAACAAAAAAAGAAACAAACACCTTAAACTTTGTATGGAACCAAAAGAGCGCCCACATAGCCAAGTCAATTCTAAGCAAAAAGAACAAAGCTGGAGGCATCACACTACCTGACTTCAAACTATAGTACAAGGCTGCAGTAATCAAAACAGCATGGTGCTGGTACCAAAACAGAGATATACACCAATGGAACAGAACAGAGGCCTCGGAGGCAACGCCTCACATCTACGGTCATCTGATCTTTGACAAACCTCACAAAAATAAGCAATGCAGAAAGGATTCCCTGTTTTATAAATGGTGTTGGGAAAACTGGCTAGCCATGTGCAGAAAGCAGAAACTGGATCCTTTCCTGACACCTTACACTAAAATTAACTCCAGATGGATTAAAGACTTACACATAAGACCTAACACCATAAAAACTCTAGAAGAAAACCTAGGCAAAACCACCCAGGACATAGGCATACGCAAGGACTTCATGACTAAAACACCAAAAGCATTGACAACAAAAGCCAAAATAGACAAATGGGACCTAATCAATCTCCACAGCTTCTGCACAGTAAAAGAAACAGTCATTAGAGTGAACCAGGAACCAATAGAATGGGAAAAAATTTTTGCAATCCACCCATCTGACAAAGGGACATATATAAGGCCAACAAACATATGAAAAAATGCTCATCATCACTGGTCATTAGAGAAATGCAAATCAAAACTACATTGAGATACCATCTCATGCCAGTTAGAATGGCAGTCATTAAAAAATCTGGAGACAACAGATGCTGGATAGGATGTGGAGAATTAGGAACACTTTTACACTGTTAGTGGGAGTGTAAATTAGTTCAGCCATTGTGGAAGATAGTGTGGCGATTCCTCAAGGACCTAGAAATAGAAACTCCATTTGACCCAGTAATCCCATTACTGGGTATATATCCAAAGGATTATAAATCATTCTATTGTAAGCACACATGCACACGAATGTTCATTGCAGCACTGTTTACAATAGCAATGACTTGGAACCAACCCAAATGCCCATCAATGATAGAATGGACAGGGAAAATGTGGCACATATACACCATGGAATACTATGCAGCCATCAAAAACAATGAGTTTGTGTCCTTTGCAGGGACATGGATGAACCTGGAAACCATCATTCTCAGCAACCTGACAGAAGAGCAGAAGATCAAACACCACATGTTCTCACTCATGGGTGGGTGTTGAACAATGAGAACACATGGACACAGGGAAGGTAGCATCACACACTGGGGTCTGTGATGGGAAAGTAGGGGAGGGACAGTGGGGGGTGGGGAGTTTGGAAGGGATGACATGGGGAGAAATGTCAGATATAGGTGATGGGGAGGAAGGCAGCAAACCACATTGTCATGTATGTACCTATGCAACAATCTTATATGTTTTCACATGTGTCCCCAAACTTAAAACGCAATAATAAAAAATATATATATTTTTAAAAAAGAATATTCTGCCTTTGTGAGTTCATGTGTCCACATTTCAGCCCTCCTTCCCTCAAAACCCTAGTGAGGGGTGTTAAAAATGGTTGCTGTATATGCAGTGTATGTTTAGCATGCACTATATATTTCATCCTCATTTATTGAGTCTGGGACTAAAGTTTTTAGCCAGCATGAACCTAACCTACTTTTTGGGATAGAATTTACTGTTTTGTTACAGTCAATATTCTATTGTGATGTGAATGCCGTGAGTCAGTCTGAATATATGTTTTTCTGTAATTTTATCATTATTACATGATGTTTGAAATGCATGATTTTTAAAATAAATTTGAAAGCAAACTCTGGGAACAGACAGCATTAGGACAAATATCTAATGCGTGCAGGGCTTAAAACCTAGATGAAGGTTTGAGAGGTGCATCAAACCACCATGGTGCATATATACCTATGTTACAAACCTGCACATTCTGCACATGTATCCCAGAACTTACAGTAAAATAAAAAAAAGAAAGCAAACTTTCCCACTGTTGAAAGACATTTTTGACAACTTGACCCTTAACTATTATTGAGTACTAAGTTGAGGACCACATCATCTTGTTTTTTTACATTTTTACATAGAGAACCAAATAACATTAATTTGAGTCCTAGTCAGAGCACTGAGAGAAGAGAAAGAAATCAGTGGCATCCTAATTGGTAAAGAGGAAGTCAAACTGTCACTGTTTGTCGATGATATGATTGTATACCTAGAAAATTCTAAAGACTCATCAGAAAAGCTCCTATAACTGGTAAATGAATTCAGCAAAGTTTCATGATAAAAATTAATGTACACAAATCAATAGCTCTGCTACACAACAACAGCAACCTTCTGAGAATCAAATCAAGAACCTAACCCTTTTAATAAATAGCTGCAAAAAAAAAAAAAAAAGTAAAAGAAAAAAAAGTAACTTAGGAATATACCTAATCAAGAAGGTGTAAGACCTCTACCAAGCACTGCTGAAAGAAAACTACCAAGCACTGCTGAAAGAAATCATAGATGACCCAAATGAATGGAAACACATCCCATGCTCATGGATGAGTAGAATCAGTATTGTGAAAATAACCATACTGCCAAACACAGTCTACAATTCAATGCAATTCTCATCAAAATATCACCATCATTCTTCATAGAGCTAGAAAAAAAAATCCAAAAATGCACATGGAACCAAAAGAGAGTCCACATAGCCAGAGGAATACTGAGCAAAAAGAGCAAATCTGGAGGCATCACATTACTTGACTTCAAACTATACTATGAGGTCGTAGTCACCAAAACAGCATGGTAGTTGTATAAAAATAGGCACATAGACCAATGTAACAGAATAGATTGCCCAGAAATAAAGCCAAATACTTACAGCCAACTGATCTTTGACAAAGCAAACAAAAACATAAAGTAGGAAAAGAACACCCTATTCAACAAATGGTGCTGGGATAATTGGCAAGCCACATGTAGAAGAATAAAACTGGATCTTCATGTGTCACCTTATACAAAAATCTACTCAAGATGAATCAAAAACTTAAATCTAAGACCTGAAACCATAAAAATTCTAGAAGATAACATCAGAAAAACTCTTCTAGACATTGGCTTAGGCAATGATTTCATGACCAAGAATCCAAAAGCAAATGCAACAAGAACAAAGATAAATAGATGGGACTTAATTAAACTAAAAAGCTTCTACACAGCAAAATAATCAGCAGAGTAAACAGACAACCCAAAAAATGGGAAAAAATCTTCACAATCTGTACATCTGATAAAGGACTAACATCCAGAATCTACAAAGAACTCAAACAAATCAGCAAGAAAAAAAAGCAAATAATCCCATCAAAAACTGGGCTAAGGACATGAATAGACAATTCTCAAAAAAGAGATACAAATGACCAACAAGCATATGGGAAAAATCCTCAACATTACTAATGATCAGGAAAATGCAAATCAAAACCACAATGTGATACCACCTCACTCCTGCAAGAATGGCCATACTAAAAATATTTAAAATAATAGATCTTGGCATGGATATGGTGAAAGTGAACACTTTTACACTGCTGGTGGTAATGTAAATTAGTACAACTACTGTGGAAAACATTGTGGAGATTCCTTAAAAAACTAAGAGTAGGTCTACTGTTTGATCCAGCAATCCCACTACCAAGTACCCAGAGGAAAAGAAGTCATTATATGAAAAAGATACTTGCACATACATGTTTATACCAGCACAATTTGCAATTGCAAAAATATAGAATTAGCCCAAATGCCTATTCATCAACAAGTGAATAAAGAAAATGTGGTGTATATACACTGTGGAATGCTACTCAGCCATAAAAGGAATAAAACAATGGTATTCACAGCAACTTGGATGGAATTGGAAACTACCATTCTAAGTAAAGGAACTCAGGAATGAAAAACCAAACATCATGTGTTCTCACTCATAATTAGGAGCTAAGCTATGAGGATGCAAAGGCATAAGAATGATACAATGGTTTTTGGGGACTTGTGGGAAAGGGTGAGAGAGGGGTAAAAAATAAAAGACTACACATTGGGTATAGTGTACACTGCTTGGGTGACGGGTGCACCAAAACCTCAGAAATCACTAAAGAACTTATTCATGTAACCGAATAGCACCTGTTCTCCAAAGACCTATTGAAACAGAAATTCAATTTAAAATATTAATTTGAAAAATAAGTATCACTTGGTATCTCTGTATTGGTTGCAGTGGTGATACAGAATTGATTTCATTAATGGCTACATGGTTGGGAATCACTGATCAAGAGGGTGGGGGGAAAATGCTTTAAACCCTCAATCCTCAGCAGAAAGTGGGTTATATTAGGTGAATTTATAGGTAATCTATGTATGTGCTAATGAGGTTGGAAAGAACCTTACAGAGCATATTACCTGAAAAACGTGAGTGGAGTGGGTTTGAGAGAACAACCTAACAGGATTATTGTGTCTCGCAGTGGGTACGTGGGAGCAATTGACATGCCCCTTTTAGAACCTTAACTTAATAACAGTGGTGGTAATGACACAAATCAGTGAGCAGAGATACAGCTCTTAGGTTAAGCTGGCTTGACTGTATGGCTGCAGGAAGTGACTGACCAGTGGCAGTGCTCAGCTAGACCAAGACAGGGAGGGAAGAGTCAACAGGATTTCTGGAGGCTGAGGTGTTCCAGTGGTGGGAAAGTATGCTGCAAGCCTTCATGGATGTGTTATAGATCTTAAGATTAGACTCCTCTTGTCTGGATTCCACACTCACTAATCTGATAATAACCTGGTTTTCCATGTAACTGCCTCTAGGAAGAGAACATACTGTTCCTGCTGATGTAGATATTTTAGTCTGCTTGGTAAAAGTTCTACATCTTACTAGAAAATAGTAAACTGACTGGTTTATAATGTGAAAAAAAATGGGCAAAGGACATGAACAGACACTTCTCAAAAGAAAACATACGAATGGCCAAAAAACATGAAAAAATGCGCAGCATTACTAATCAAAGAAGTGCAAATCAAAACCACGGTGACATACCACCTCACACCATTCAGAATAGCTGTTACAAAAAAGACAAAAAAACAGCAGATGTTGGTGAGGCTGAGGAGAGAAGGGAACACTTATACACTGTTGGGGAGAATGCAAATTAGTTCAGCCACTGTGACAGCAGTTTGCCAATTTCTCAAAGAACTTAAAACAGAGAAACCATTTGGCTCAGCAATCCCATTACTTGATATATACCTGAAAGAAAATGGATTATTATACCATAAAGACATATGTTCTCTTACGTTCACACCACAGTATTCACAATAGCAAAGACACAGAACCAACCAAGGTGCCCATCAATGTTGGATTGGATAAAGAAAATGTGGCACATATATACCCTGGAAATATATGCAGCTACGTAAATGAATAAAACCATGTCCTTTGCAGCAACACGGATGGAGCTAGAGACCATTATCCTAAGTGAACTAATTCTGGAAGATAAAATTAAATACCACATGTTCTAACTTATAAATGGGAGCTAATCACTGAGCACACATGACCATAAAAATGGGAACAATAGACGCTGCCAACTACTAAAGATAAAAGAAAGGAAGAAGAGTATGGGTTGGAAAACTACCTATTGGATCCTATTCCCCCTACCTGGGTGCAACACACCCATGAAACAAACCTACACATGTACCCCTTGTATCTAAAATAAAAGTTGAAATTAAAAAGATAACTATAAAGTTAGGATAGTTCAAAATTCTAAGACATATACTTATATATCCTAGAGTCTACACTATTGCTATTGTTCTAATTGGAGCTTAGTTATGAGAAGAGGAAAACATGGTAAAAACGTGGAGAGCAGACAGTTTCACATAGGAATGTCAGTAAATTGAGAGTTCCTGCCATCAGAAAATAAGAAATAATTACATAGGAGTTGTTTAATAAAAAGTCTGGTAAGCAAGAAATACTTATCCCAGTAGCTGAATAGAGTATGGCATGGTTAGAAAACACATGGTTAAGCTGGGCACGGTGGCTCATGCCTGTAACCCCAGTGCTTTGGGAGGCTGAGGTGGGCAGATCACCTGAGGCCAGGGGTTTGCGACCAGCCTGAACAACATGGAGAAACCCCATCTCTACTAAAAACACCAAATTAGCTGGGTGTGGTGGCGGGCACCATAATCCAGGCACTCGGGAGGCTGAGGCAGGAGAATCACTTGAACCTGGAAGTCAGAGGTTGTAGTGAGCCGAGACTGTGCCATCGCACTCCAGCTTGGGCAACAAGTGCAAAACTCTCCAGAAAGGCGGTGGGGGGGAGGGGGGTGGGGAGGAGAGAGAGAAAGAAAGGAAAAGATAAGACATGGTTAATGTACACAGTAGAGGGACAACCTAGCAATCAATTAAGGTACATTTGGTATCATATAGAAGAAACTGAAACTAAATTGGAGTAAGATGTTAACATCCAGAAAGTACTTTAAGGGCTAAGTCAGAAGCCCAATTCTAAATGAAATGCAACAGGCTGGGTGGATCGCCTAAGCCTGGAGGTCATGGCTGCCTTGAGCTGTGATTATACTGCTATGCTCCAGTTTTGGAAATAGAGTGAGACTCCTGTCTCAAAAAAATAAAAGTAAAAATAAATGAAATGTAACAGTAGTCAGTAAATCCAGAGAAAGACTCATTGTCATAGATTTAACTACCACAATTTCTTGCTTGAATTATGGCAATCATCTTCCATAAGGCTTATCCTCCAGTCTTTCTCCCTGTCCTTTTCACTCTCCATTTGGCTACCAGATTGAAATTTCCCAAATACAAATTTTATTCTGTTATAATTTATAACCTTCAATGGCTTCAAATTGCTTTTAAAGTTCAAACTCCCTAATATTCTCTATGAGGTCCTGTAAAATCTACTACTACTTAATTACCTGTCCTCATCCATTACATTGCTCAAAATTGTACTTTATAGCCCATCCATAGTTTCTAGTTCCTTCAACAGGACATCTGTTGTGGTCCCCCTTACCTGTGGTTTCTAAAGGCTACTCCTTCTGCTGGATTATTTCACTTCTTTTCTCTGCCAGGATAAACTCTACTTCTTTAGCATCCTCCAGGTCTTTGTTAGAAGGCACTTTTCTGGGAAATATCCTTTTAAATCTGTTGAGTTTTCATTAGTAGCCCCTGTACTAGTTCCTCCCAGGGGATTAGTTCCTCTCATGTACTTCTCACTTCCCCCTTGATATGCTCCCATCCTCCCTCCATCCCAAACCACAAGCAAACTCTTAGGATAGGGACCATACAGTATATATCTTCCTCAGTTATACCTTCCAGAGCCTAACATACACAAAACGTTCAATAAATATTTATTGAAGAGTAAATGTATAAGGGAAGCTTGGCCATAAAGAACAAATTTAGTCTCAGGTGCTGGGCAATCACAATATAGGACACGCAGCTATACTGGCCAGATGCTAGGCTTCCAACTCTGGTCAGAAGTTAACAAGATATCTGCTTGATTATATTCAGAGATTAGGAACAGGTGAATTAAAAGGCTCAGCTTCGAAGGCTAAAGAGATATAGAATAAAGAGCCATATAGATTTTAGTAAACATTTTATATGTTCTAGTTGTCATGCAGATAGAGCCTGAAAGTTGCCAATTTAGCTTTTTTCTTTTTCCAAGTTACTAATAGAATATTAAATATGCTCACATTCAAATAATAAACATTATCTTTCTGCAATCTAGTTTATGAAACAAAATGAATAAGCATTTTAGCTATTGACTGATAAGTGGAATTAATGTAGATGAACAATATCTATGCTATCTTTTCTTGACCAGATTTACCTAGAGAACTTACCTACCCTGCTTGACTTGGTCCCTCTTCTCCAATGTATTTTATGTGGAAATTCCAATATTTCAGTGTATAAAAACTGTAGTTGTAGCCAGCTATTTTTCCATTTTCCTGATAACTCAAATCTTTGAGCCAGATAATTTTTGTCCTATTACACAGGATGTGCCATCACATGTAATATTACATCATGACATGTCATCATGTCATTACAATCAGAGACATTAAGACCATTTATTTCCAAGGATTTTGTCCAATTTCTTTTGACTAGTAATGTAGCATTGAACTACTGTTGATTTTCTTTCTTCTTTTTTGTGACAGCGGGGGTCTATGTATTCCAACTTACATTTTACCCTATTTGAAAAAAGTCATCATGATGACTAAGCTATGAGAATTGTTCTCTCTCATAGCATTCTACAATTTTGCTTCAAAGCCCTTATCAGAGTATATGCTTATTGATTTATTATGTTTTATAATGTGCTTCTCACTGAGTAGTTTATAAATAGGCACAGTAAAGGCAGAAGTTTATCTCTTTGGCTGCTACTGTGTTCCCTAACATCTTGCACAGAACCTGGCATATATCAGGTACCAGAAAATATTTTTTTGAATTACACAATAAATCTGTTGAACTTTTTCATACTGAGTGTGTTCAGGTTTTGTCAGAAAACAGAACTCATTCTAGTATTTGGGGTGGAAAGAAGTTAGTTCAGAACATTGGAATGGCTGTGGGAGCAAGGTCTGGCAGATTAATTTTCAGCAAATTTTAAAGTGCAGGATTGCAGGCAAGACACTATCAAAGGTCTTTGTTGCATGGAACACTGAAGGGGTAATTCTCTGGAGGAAGGCTGGAGCCACTGGAATCCTCTGCTGATGATCCCAGCTGACTGCTTATAGCAGGTGATTCCTGGGAGAAGCACTGAAAGCCAAGGAGGACTGCCAACGATGATCTCATCTGCCTGCAAACAGCTGCTGCTGAGAAAAAATGGCTTCTTTTCTTTGTGGATGCCTCATTGGCAGAATCTAACCTTAAATGATACCGAAAAGGAATTCTGGAAAATGTAGTTCTACAGTATGGATAGGGACAAAGCTAATGACAAGATGATAAAAGGAAATTCAGCACATGGAGCCATTAGGAGGGGGCTCTTTATTAGAGTAAGAATGAACTAGTCTGTAGATACCATAAAGAGGGGAGTTTTTGTTTCTATTTCAAAACTTGATCTACCTCCATCACCCAGGTGCTTATGGCAGGGATGGCTAGCAAAGAGACATAGAATCACACTCCTCTTTCATAGTGTAGGTTTTCTTATGGAAAGTTGTTATCTGACTACTTTTCCCAGCCTTTCTTGCATCTAGGGGCTACATAACTGGTTATTGCCAATGCACTGGGGGCAGAAGTGGTGTGTATATATTTTGAGATAAGGGGTTAAGTATTAGGCACTCAATTTTCCGAAATTATCTTTGTTTTACCTGTTGTCTGGATGAGTGCAAAGCATCTAGTAGAGGGCTCTGAAGAGATCCTAGGACATAGTGGATTTGCTAATGGAAGTATCTCAAATTTAGTCATCATTTGGACCAAAGTTGCTAATTAGGAATATCTGATGGGATTTTCTGTGTAAGAACTAAATCTTGTAGTGTGAAACCAGTAAAACTTGGGGACTGCTTGTCATAGCAAGTTGCCCAACCCAAAGTGCGTATAAAATATTTGATAATAAGCAAACAAAGTAGAGAGATCTGCCATGTCTTTTGCAAGGTCCACTAGGATCACTGCTTAAGGATGAATGCCCTGATAGATGACTCCATGCTAGCAGATTCATGGCTTTGTTTCTTCCCCTTAACTTCGTGCATATTCCTCAAGAATTGTTCAGAGTTATAACAAGGCTAGTTATGACTTTAAAGATCTCACATTGTTAGAAATTAAAAACTCTTTATAACAAAACTTTCTGATGCAAACTTTATAGAAAAGTCATAGAAGGGGTTAACAGAAGTGTTATCTCTTAGTGAAACGAATCTGCTTGATTAAAACACAGAACTCCTGTGAGTGCTTTCATAAGTTTAGTGGTTCCTACTTGACAAATGAAATAAGCAAGGACACCAAGAACCTGTACCATACCTAAACCTTTAATCCTGTAGCAGAATTGGGGATTGAAAATTAGCAGATCATTGTTCTCTAATATACCTTTAAATCTTTCTATTAAATTATTTTAATCCTAGAAACAGATAAAATGATAGCCAACAACTGAAAGCAATAGACACTATAGTGTTTTACGTGCACCACCAACTCATTAATTCCACACACCTAACAGAAACCTATCATAACTGTTATTCCAACTTTACTGATGAGAAACTGGATGCCCAGAGAAGAAACATCCTAAGGCCACGCAGCTATTATTTCTTTGATCAATAAAACACTTTATGTGTTTGTTGGTAACTTATATGAAACCCAACAAGCAGAAATAAGTTTTATACACCTTTTTTCTAGGTCGTGTTGGATTATTTTCTTACTAAATACACTGCAACAAGTGAGTTAGTGAGTTATTTATCCACATATTTAGCAAGAAATCTCTCAGTATCAAATGTGTTCATTTCATATTCATTTCTCTAATTCTTCATGCCATATTCATTATAGAATCTTTTTCTCATTGCTGTAGAAATCAGACCATTTGATTAAATTGATCTCACTGATTTAAGCCTTCTTGTTTCATTTCAGTATCTTAAAGCTAAAAATTAAAAGGACTTTATAATAACTTCAGTTGCATACCTATGAATATTGCTCATGTCAAGCTCTCAAAAACAATAACTACAAACTGAATAAAGTGGAAGTTTTAAGTTTGGGAATAAGCTATTTCTGTCTTCTCCAAAAACAACTGTTGCTGTGAATACAAAGGCGATTATTATTCATTTTGTCAATTATTTATTCAGCGTCCATTATTTCCATTTACCATGCTAGGTATTTGCAGACAAGAACGCTAACCTTTAAAACAACCCTGCAAGGTAGATACTATTATCCCTGTTTTACAGGTGAGCAAGCTGAAGCTAAGGGAGGTTAAAAAGCTTCCCCCATGGACATAGGACTAGTTAGTGTCAGAGGTCATATCTGAATCTTTGTTCAAATCCTATTGTCTTTCATGACACCACACTGCCTCTCCAAACTCATTTACAAAGACACATCTGAAATGTCCAGTTTACTTACCTGGAATCAAAGAGAAATGCTCAGCCATGAATTTAAGGGGTTCCAGTGGTAATATTCTGGGCTTCCAAATATACATGCTTTTCTCCCTGTTTTCTCCACTCTGTGAACTGCCTTCTTAATTTTTTTTTCAATATTCAAGTCCTAGCCAACTAGTAACACCGAAGCTGTACTTCTCTGAGATGGTAGTAGATAAATGCTAACCAGATGAATGCTTCTCTTATAAAGCCTTCCCAGATTTAATCCATGCAGGTGACTTCTTAGATAAGCCTGATAGGTGGAAGTGTTGGTCTTGAGGAGTGGAAAGGAAGAACCATCAGCCAGCTTAGCAGATAGATAGCAGAACAAGCATAGTTCATTTTAGCTGTAGTTGTTCATTGAGAACTGCCAAGAAAAAGTACGATATTCATCTTCAATAATAAACAGTTTTGATCCCATTAACACTACTGTTTTATCACTATAATTGTACTGGACAGAAAAAGGGAAATAAAAGAAGATAAAATGAAGCGTGACTCAATAAAATTAGAGGTTTTATTTTAAAATTAAAGTGTAACTTTATTCCCTTCTGGGTGGCTGCTTAACCTTACTCTGTATATTGCTGCCCCCAGATAAATGACCTTGTTCATACTCAGCTGTTCCCTACTCAGAAAAGCTTATACCCCAGCTGATCAGCCTTAGGGTCTGAGGGAGGAACTAACATGTCTTGTTAGAGCAGCGATTCTACACATTGGAATCACCTGGAAATCCTTAAAAACATTCTGCTGTCTGAGCTTCCTATTCAGAGATTCTGATTTAATTGGTCTGGGCACAGGGAATTTTAAAACCTCCCCAAGCATTTCTAACTTGTAACCAAGGTTGAGAAACAGTGAACAACTACGACGGCCCCGGGAGCCTGGTTTCCACGTTGAAATCTTCAGAATTCATAAGGTAAAATGACATTGAGCAGCCCCTCCTGTCGTTTTCATCTTACATCATTTCTTCTGCTTTTCTTTTTCTTTCTTTTCTCTTTTTAGAGACCATCCAATGAGAAAGCAAGGTGGCCTCTAAAAAGAATTCTTTTACGAAAATGGGCTTTCTGAGACTGGCTAAACTAGCTAACAATTCATTCTCTGACTTGGCTGGCTAGGAAATGAGTAGATAAGAAATGGTGAAAGATGAATTAGTGAGGAAACATGGCACAGTGGAAAATTTAATTTGGAATCAAAATACTAGGATTTGTTTCTGGCTTTGCCATTTGCTGTGTGATGGAGTGTCTCCTTTTACGAGTAGAACAATAAAATTTGACTATTTGGTCTCTGAAGCATTTTCCAGCTTTTTTTAAAAACTTTATTATTAGGAGATATTGGAAATGTAATTGAGGTTGAAGTAAGCAAGGCTGAAGTAAGCTCCACTCCTTCTTGGACTTAGGGTTGGTTTGCAAAAAGCGGGGGGAAATCTTGCTTCTCCAAACACTGTCCTAGCTTTAGTAGGCACCATGGAACCACATGAGGAAAGGTTTCTGATCCCGGGTAGTAACTGGGGCTTTTCCATTACTTAATTTACATTTCTTTGACTTCTCTGCTCTGTAGGTATGATTGCTTTAGCTCTGCAATAACCTGTCCACTCACAGAATCCCTTTCCTTGTGTCCACTTGGCTTTTCTCTATTTTCATTCCCATTCCTGCACATCTACATTTTCCTGTTCAACCATTTATGGTTCTAGCTAGGTCCAGTTGATCCCACTGGGATGCTTTGCCCTGAATCAAAAAAAATAGAGAGTTTTGCCCTTTTGAGGTGAGAGGGGTGCATTGGGTTTGAGAGGGCAGTGGTGCTATATTTATAAGATTTAGTGACCTTATCTCTGATGGGGCATTAGGTGGCCCCATGAATTCCCTTCTTAAATAATGAAGCCCCTTCCTTTTAGGTTTTCTGCTCTCGATTGGGAGAGGGTTGCTCTGGGGTACCGACTACACTTTGAACTCTGGAATCACAGTGCAGCATAAGAACGGTAGAAGCATTTCAGAGATTTAGAGAGAGAAGGGCAACAATTTTCTTCACTGCGTGGAGGTGGGAAATGATTACAATCTACCTAGTGTTTCTGAAACCTGTTTTGTGTTGGAATCACCTGGGAATCTCTATAAACCACAGTTGCCTGACTCCTGAATCCTCAACACACCTTGATTTGATTAAGGTGGGGAGGCAACAGGAGCATGGTATTGGTGATGGTGTTACGGAGGTTCAAAAGCTCTCAAGGTGGTCCAAATGTGAGCAAACTTTAGGAAGAAGTGATCTGTGATTTGTAGCATAATATAGAAAGATCACATATATTATAGAAATGTAAAATGCTACTCTGAGCCGTTCTCATGAAATCTGATGGTTTTCTCAGTGTCTGGTAGTTCCTTCCGCATACATTCTCTCCTGCCACTTTGTGAAGAAGTTTCTGCCTCCCCTTCATTTTCCATGATGATTGTAAGTTTCCTGAGGTCTCATAGCCATATGGATCCATGAGCTAACTAAACCTCTTTTCTTTATAAATCAGTCAGTCTCAGGAAATTCTTTATAGCAGTGTAAGAATGGACGAATAGAATACCAATTAGTGGGATTGCTGGATCATATGAGAGCTTAATTCTTAGTGTTTGGAGGAACTTCCAAATTGTTGTCCATAGTGGTGCACCAATTTACATTGCACCAACTCTGCATGAGGGTTCCCTTTTCTTCACATGCTTGCCAGCATTTTTTTGAGTTGGATTCTCTATTTTTTTCTTCAACTTTTATATTCTGAGGTACATGTACAGGATGTGCAGATTTTTTACATAGGTAAACGTGGGCCATGTGATTTGATGCACATATCAACCCATCACCCAGCTATTAAGCCACGCATCCATTAGCTATTTTTCTAGATAATCTTCCTCTCTCTATAGGTCCCAGTGACTGTTGTTCCCCCCAGCCATGTGTCCATATATTCTCATTGCTTAGCTTCCATTGTAAGAGAGAATATGCTGTTCCTGTGTTAGTTTGCTGAGGATAACAGCTTCCAGCTCCATCCCTGTCCCTGCAAAGGACAGGATCTTATGCCTTTTTATGACTGCATAGCGTTTCATGGTGTGTATATATACCACATTTTCTTTATCCAGTCTATCTTTGATGGACATTTGGGTTGTTTCCATTTCTTTGCTATTATGAATAATGCTGCAATGAATATACATGTGCATGCACCTTTATAATAGAATGATTTGTATTCCTTTGGATATATAGCCAGTAATGGGACTGCTGAGTCAAATGGTATTTCTGCTTCTAGATCTTTGAAGAATCGCCACAGTCTCTTCCACAATAGTTGAGCTGATTTACATTACCACTAACAGTGTAAAAGCATTCCCTTTTTTCCAGAATCCCACCAGCATCTGTTGTTTCTCGACTTTTTAATTGCCATTCTGACTGGCATTGTGGTTTTGACTTGCATTGCTCTAATGATCAATGATGTTGAGCCTCTTTTTATGTTTGTTGGCTGCATGAATGTCTTCTTTTGAGAAGGGTCTGTTCATGTCCCTTGCCCACTTTTTAATGGGATTGTTTTTTCCTTGTAAATTTAATTTTTTTCTTTTTTCTTAGGATAGCTGCGGCTACTCTGTGTCTTTTGTGGTTCCATATAAACTTCAGGATTTTTTTTTTCTATTTCTGTGAAGAATGTCATTGGTATTTAGATAAGGATTGTATTGAATCTGTAGATTTCTTTGGGTAGTATGGACATTTTTACAAGATTGATTTTTCTAATCCATGAACATGAAATAGCTCTTTGTGTGTGTGTGCTCTTCAATTTCTTGCATCAATGTTTTGTAGTTTTCATTGTAGAGCTCTTTCATTTCTTTGGTTAATTTTAGGTGTTTAATTTTATTTGTGACTATCGTAAATTCTTGATTTCTTTTTCAGACTGTTTGCTGTTGGGGAAATGATACAAATTTTTGTATGTTAATTTTTTTCCTCCTGCAACCTTACTGAATTTGGTTATCAGTTGTAATAATTCTCCTGTGAAGTCTTTAGGATTTTCTAAATATAAGATCATATCATCCACAAAGAAAGATAATTTGAATTTTTCCTTTCCAATTTGGAGATCCTTTATTTCTTTCTCTTGTCTGATTGTGTTAGCTAGGACTTCTCGTATTATGTTGAATAATAGTGGTGAGAGAGAGCATCCTTGTCATGTTTCACAACTTTGAGGAAAAGTTTATGGTTTTTCCCCATTTTGTATGATACTAGCTATGGAGTCTATCAGAGGCTGACAGATTCTATTGGAGGCTTTTATTATGTTGAGTTGTGTTCCTTCTATACCCAGTTTGTTTAGAGTTTTTATCATTAAGAGATGTTGAATTTTATCAAATGCTTTTACAGCATCAATTCAAAGGATCATTTATTGTTTTTACCTTTTGTTCTTCTGATATGATGTATCACATTGATTGATTTGCCTATGTTAAGCCATCCTTGCTTCCCTGGGATAAATTGCACTTCATCATGATGCATGGTCTTTTTAATGCATTGTTGAATTTCATTTGCTAGTATTTTGTTGAAAATTTCTACATCAATGTTCATTGAGGATATTAGCCTATGATTTTCTTTTTTGGATATATCTTTGTTTGGTTTTGGTATCAATTAGGGTAATGCTGGTCTCAGAGAATAAGTTTGGAAGTATTCTTTCTTCCTCTATTTTTCATAATAGTTTGAGTAGGATTGGTATTTATTCTTCTTTAAATGATTGGTAGAATTTAGCAGTGAAACCATTGGGTTCTAGGATTTTCTTTGTTGGGAGAAATTTTAGTATGACTTTAATCTCATTACTTGTTATTGGTTCATTCCAGTTTTGGAGTTCCTCATTGTTTAATCTTCATAGATTGTATGTGTTTAGGAATTTATCCATTTCTTTTCTATTTTCCAATTTATTCACATATAGTTGCTTCTAGTAGCAACTAATGATCCTTTAAATGTCTATGGTATCAGTTGCAATGTTGCCTTTTTCCTCTGATTTTATTTGGATATTTTCTCTTTTTTTGCTTAGTCTAGCTAAAGGTTTGTCTATTTCTTTAAACTTTTCAAAAACCAACTTTTTGTTTTGTCAATTTTTTGTATTTTCATTTCAATTTTATTTATGTTCTGATCTTTATTTCTTTTGTACTAATTTTGAGTTTGGTTTGCTCTTGCTTTTCTAGTTCTTTAAGACACATTCTTAGGTTTTTTATTTGAAGTTTTTCTTTGTTTTTGATGTAGGTGCTTATAATTATAAAATTCCTGCTTAGTACTGCTTTTGCTATATACCATACATTTTGGTATGTTGTATTTCTGTTGTCATTATTTTAAAGAAATTTTTCAATTTCCTTCATTGACCCACTGGGTTATTCAGGATCATATTGTTTAATTTCTCTATGTTTTTGTAGTTTCCCAAATTCTTTTCATTAGTGACTTCTAGTTTTAGTCCACTGTGGCCAGAGAAGATACTTGATATAATTTCAATTTTTTGAATGTTTTGAGACTTGTTTTGTGAACTAACATGTAATTTGTCCTTGAGAATTGTCCATGTGCTGAAGAAAAGAATGTATGTTCTGTAGCCATTGGATGAAATATTCTGTAAATCTCTATTAGGTCCATTTGGTCGATAGTGCAGAGTCAGTCCAGTGTTTCTTTGTTGATTTTCTGTCTGGAAGATCTGTTCAATTCTCAAAGTGTGGTATTGAAATCTCCAGCTATTGTTGTATTGAGGTCTATCTCTCTCATTAGCTCTAACGTCCTTTATATATCTGGGTGCTGCAGTGTTGGGTGCATATATATTTACAGTAATATATTACAATATATTTACAATATCCTCTGGCTGAATTGACTTCTTAATCATTATACAATGGACTGATGGTCCTTATAATTTTGTCTTGAAATCTATTTTTCTGATATAAGTATAGCAATTCCTGTTCTTTTTTGGTTTCCATTGGCATGGAATAGCTTTTCCTGTTGCTTTATTTTCATATAATGTGTGTCTTTATAGGCGAAGCTGTGATTCTTGTAGGCAACAGATCAATGGTTCCTGTTTCTCTATTCAACCATTCTGTGTAGTTTGATTTTAAAGTTTAGTTCATTTACATTCATTGTTATGACTGATAAGTAAGGACTGACTTACTCTTGCCAATTTGTCATTTGTTTGTTTTGTCTTCTTCTCTTCCTTTCTTCTTCTTTCCTGCAGTCCTTTTAATCAAGGTGATTTCATTTGGTGGTATGATTTAATTTCTTGCTCTTTATCTTTTGTGAATCTGTGGTATGATTTTAGATTTGAGGTCACCATGAGGCTTGTAAATACAATCTTACAACCCAAGACTGCTTGCATAAACAAACTGACAAGGCCCTAGTGCACTAGGGCCTTGAGTGAAAATAGGAAGTAGCCAGGGAGTGTTTGATTAAAAGATAACTAATAACTCTATGCTTTAACTTCATCCTTCCATGTTTTAACTTTTTCTTGTTTCTATTTAATCTTTTTATGTTATCTGTGTCCTGAAAAGTTGTTGTAGTTATTATTTTTATTTGGCTCATCATTTAGTCTTTCTACTTAAGTTAAAAGTACTTTATATGCTACAGTTACTGTGTTATAATATTCTGTATTTTTCTGTGCATTTACTATTAACAGGGAATTTTGTACCTTCAGTTGATTTCCTGTTGCTCATTAACATCCTTTTCTTTCTGATTGAAAAACTCCCTTTAGCATTTCTTGTAGAACAGGCCTGATGGTCATGAAATTCCTCAACTTTTGTTTGTCTGGGAAAGCTTTTATTTATTCTTCTTGTTTGAAGGATATTTTCACCATATATACTATTCTAGGATAAAATATTTTTTTCTTCATCATTTTAAATATGTCATACCACTTTCTGCTGGCCTATAAGATTTCCATGGAAAAGTCTGCTGCCAGAGGTATTGGAGCTTCATTTTATATTATTTATTTTCTCTTGCTTCTATTAGGATTATTTCTTTATCCTTGACCTTTGGGAGTTTGATTATTAAATGCCTTTAATTAGTCTTCTTTGGGTTAAATCTGCTTGGTGTTCTGTGATCTTCCTGTACTTGGGTATTGGTATCTTTAGGTTTGGGAAGTTCTCTGTTATTGTACTTTTGAACAAATGCTCTATCCCTGTCTCTTTCTCCAGCTCCTCTTTAAGGCCAATAACTCTTAGATTTTTGTCCTTTTAAGGCTATATTTAGATCCTGTAGGTTTACATTATTGTTTTTTTAAATTTGTTTTGTCTCCCCCAACTGTGTATTTTCAAGTAGCCTGTCTTCAAGCTCTCTGATTCTTTCTTTTGCTTGATAAATTCTGCAATTAAAAGACTCTAATGTATTCTCCAGTATGCCACTTGCATTTTTCAGCTCCAGAATTTCTGCTTCTTTTAAATTATTTCAATCTCTTCATTAAGTTTATCTGATCAAATTCTGAATTCCTTCTATGTGTTATCTTGAATTTCTCTGAGTTTCCTCAAGACAGCTATTTTGAATTCTCTGTTTGAAAGGTCATATATCTCTGTTTCTCCAGGATTGCTCCCTATTGCCTTATTTGGTTCATTTGGTGAGGTCATCTTTTGTTGGATAGTCTTGATACTTGGGGATGTTTTTCTATGTCTGGGCATTGGAAAATGAGATATTTATTGTAGTCTTCACAGACTGGGATTGTTTGCACTTGCTCGTATTGGGAAAGATTTCCAGGTATTTAAAAAGTCTTGAGTATTGTGATCTAAGCCAGACCTGCATTAGTGGGCCCAGTAACACTGTAGTTCCTGCAGACTCATAGAGATACCACCTTGATGGTCTTGGATAAGATCTAAAAGAATTCTCTGAGTACCAGATTGAGACTTTTGTTCTCTTCCCTTATTTTCTCCCAAATAGAATCTCTCTGTGTTGAGCCATCAGGAGCTGCAGGTGGGGTGACGCAAGTACCCCTATGGCCACCACCACTGGGACTGTGCTGGGACTCGCCCACGGCCCATTGTAAACACTCCCTGGCTACTTCGTATGTTCACTCAAGGCCCTAGAGCACTAATCAGCAGGGGGCAAAGCTAGCCAGGTTTGTGCCCTTCCCTTCAGGGTGGTGAGTTCGCCCAGGGTCCAGGTAGATACAGAGATGCCATGTGGGAGCCAACGACTGGAGTAAAAAACCTTAGAAATCTGCCCAGTGTTCTATTCTACTGTGGTTGAGCTAGCCCTCAAACCACAAGACAGAGTCCTTCCCACTCTTTTCTTTCCTATCCATGGGCAGAGGAGCCTTACCCTGTGGCCTTCAATACCACAGGTTCATGGGGAATACTGCCAGGCTACCACCAATATTCACTTAAGTCCCAAAGGCTCTTCGGTCAGCTCGTGGTGAATGTTGCTAGGCCTGAGGCTCGCCTTTCAGGGAAGTGGACTACTCTCTGCTCCAGGGCAGGTAAAATGAACTCTATTTTGAGAGTTGTACAGGAACCAAAATGCCTGTTCTTTGTGCTCTTGTTCAGACTTCTAGAAGGTGACTGCAGAACATGAAAAGCACCAAATGAAAACAAGGGAGCATAAAGAACAAGCTGGAGGATGGTTTTTGTAAGGAGAAAACACCCTTGAATCTCAAATATGTGAAAATACTTTCTGAAGTAGTTGTAGAGTCACTGTTTATTAAATAAGTTAATTGATAGCATGGTGTTTGAATTCCAGGGGATATAAAGAGGAATGCAACCATGTTCCTGGCTTTAGAGACCTCCCAGACTAAAGAGTGACATGCAGCTCTATCTCTAAGTTAACGAACACTATTACAATACTGATAGAATACAAAGTACTATGACAATTTAGGGAAGAAGAGAAAATGCGTATTAGGGCATCAGAAGGAGGAAAGGGCCTTTTAACATCTGCTTCTAAAGGAAAACAGGATATCAGCAGATCTGGCTGGAGAGGGCAGAGAGACATTTCCTCTAACCAGTGCTTCCCCACTCCTTTCCTCATACTAAGGAAAGACTGACCATATTGAGAAGTCCTTGAAGGTTTTCAGAGCACGGTTGTGTCATGATGCTGGCTATGCTTTAGGAAGAGGCCTGGGATGCTAGAGTGGAAAGTGAATTTGACAAAGAGTTTGTTTGTTTTGGTAAGGAAACAATTTAGGAGACTTGCAATAGTTTAGGAGAGAGATTATGCAGATTATAGTTTGAGCAATGAAAGCAGAAAGAGTCAACAGGGATTAAAGATAGGGCTTCAGGGCTGAGCTGCACATGATGGGACTGCTGGATAGATGAAGAGAAGACTGAGGCAAATGGATCTGTCTGAAAAGATTCTTCCAATGATAAACTCACAATGATCAGGCATATACTGATGCTAGGCATTATGTAAAGCACTTGGCATGTATTACCTAAGAGGCAGGGTTTTATCCCCATCTCATGATTGAGGTAGCAGAGGTTTAGCAGGTAGTAACTCACTGTGGTGCTAACCTATAAGTAGCAGAGTTAAGACTTGAATCCAGCTCTCTCTGTTACAGATTCTAGCATTCTTAACCATGCTACAAGTGGTCTCTGTGGGTACTGGGCATCTGTCTTATCACTCCCTGAAGGTTTAGGATAAGATAAAATGGGCATGTAAAGAAAGTAAGTGCCCAGAGTCATTTCCTGCCAATAAAGGCTGCTCACACTCTGGAAGAGTGAGAATGGGAAGGCTAAAAGTAGCCAGGGTAAGGCTTAGAGCACCAGTTCTCAAACTGTGGTCTCTGCATCAGCACATCTTCATCACCTGGGAACTTGATAGAACTACAAATTCCAGGGCCTGCTTCTGACCTGCTGAACCAGAAACTCTGAGAGTGAGCTCTGCAATCTGTGGTTTAACAAGCCTTCCAAGTGATATTGATGCCCAGTAATGTTTAAGAACACTGTCTTGGGAGAATGACTTTCCTGCCCTACTCTAGGCCCAGATGCAAACACGTGAGCAATGATTGCTGCTGTATAGGCCCAGGAACAGACCAAGGGGCTGTGGTATGGCCTGGGCCCAGCTTGGCAAGAGTTAGAGTAGCAGGCCTTGGCTTTAAAGGGCAGGGATGGATGGCATGCCTCCCATGGCTATGACTGCCTCACTTTGTTTGTGGAAGGTCTCATTCTTTTTTCCCATGCATAGGTCTGATTTATTTCCCTTTGCTGGTGGCTCTGTGAGTCCTGCATGTGCCTTTCTTGTTTAATGGCCGCTGCTACTCTACCAGGTGAAGTGTTTACAAGAGTAGTTAAGCAGCCAGAGGTGCAGTGTGACTGTGAGCAGAAGAGGAAGGACAGGGAGCTACAGAAGCTCAAGGAGTGGGAGCAGCAAATGCAACAGATAGCAGATGATGCAGGAGTTGCCAGGAAAGTCAGTGTCAGGAGGGCTGAAAGAGGCGTTTCCAGGAGCAAACTCCTTACCCTTCATCTTCCCTCTCCTCTTTCCCCACCCAGTGGCTGACATTCTCAACAATCTTAAGTGTCAGATAGGAGCCAGCCCACAGGTGAAACTGACAAAGCTAAAAGCAGGTAAGATGGGGATGCCTGTGTGTAGGAAGGAGGAAGGCCAGAGAGTAAAAGCATGGAAAAATGGAGCTAGCATGCTTGGGTTAGTTTTGTAAGCTATTCTATTCTCTCACCTGTCTGTTCCATTTGATAGAAAAGAAGTCAGTTGTTCCAGATAGTGGCGAAAAACTTGAGAAGCAGATAGCATGTTTCCAAGGAAAATGAGAAACTCAAGAAGTTGCTCACTATGCTAAACAGGGCTGTAGCTAAACTCTTGGGCTGCCCCTCAACAGACTTACTGTGAATTTTTATGTGGTAGAAGCAGAAAGGATTAAACTTCGGCCAGGCTCCTGTCACACAAGCAGGTCTTTTTCATCTGTTCATGAGAGTAGCTGGTGATAATGTTTTCTTTTCTCCAGAAACCTACCCTGTTTAGCAGGAGACAGCTGGGTGACAATCTACGTTGTAAAGGCAGTCCACTTGGCTCCTCCAAAACTGCAGGCTTGATGAATTTTCTTCATTGAGGGCAGGCCCAATTTTTCCTCCTCTTTCACCAAACAGAGAGCCCAGGGGGCCAAATCTGTGGACTGTGGTGTCTTGTGAAAGCACTAGAGTTGCTTCAAGAAGGAAATGTGAGTACTCAGAGACTCAGATGGTCCCCGTGTGGGTAAGAGCTGAGACCAGTGCCTTTCTTACAAAACAGACAGCCCTGGGGCCTGGAGGCTTGAAAGACTGTTCACATGAACAATACATCCTCACATGGACCCCCACTAGCTTGTCCCAGGCCAGGCTGCAGACACCACCATCAGCTTCAAAGACCATGACAAGGAGCTGGTCCAGCTGCAGCATGAGACACAGAGGTTGGAACTTCATTGCTTGGCAATGGTGGTGGTACTTGCAGGTGAGAGATACGAAGGGGCCTCTCTATACCCAGGCTGTAAGGCAGGGACTGCGTCACTGGGGACTGCTTCATGCAGAAGCAGCTTAGCTCTGGAGGGATACTGCCAACCCCCATCCAAGGTTCCTAGTTCCTGGAAGAAGAGCAGAGGCTGCAGGAGGCCCCAACCCCTTTTGCCTAGGGGCAAGGCTGTAAAGCTGAGAGAGCACTTCATTTCAGCTGCCATCCTTCTGGGCCGGGGAGACAAGCATAGAGGGGCTCACAATGGGGTCTCTGGAGTACAAATGCTTCAAATTCCTCTGTGGCTTCAATTCTTCTGTGGCTTTCTTGATGTCTCTTCAGTGTCCACACTGAGCTGGAGTGGGATCTCTCTGAAGGGAGCAGCTACTGGGATTTTCTTTCCACAGTTCTTCCCAAAGGTCTTAAATCCCTGTCTTGATGCCCTAGGGCCCCAAAGTGAGTATTGTTAGACCCCTTCCCACTTTCTAACCTGGAAAACATCTCCAGACATTGGGTATTTTATCTTTGGCTTAGTCCTTTTGACCGTAGCCCTCTTTTGATGTCTGTCTTAGTCCATCAATCTCTCTCAAAAGTTCTAGAAGGGACCCTGATTCTTCATGCTCTGTTTCCTCTCATCTCTGGGTCGGCCAAAGCTCAGGCAGGTGCCCTTTTGTCCCAGATTTTTATCATGCTGGAGGGATGTACCCACTTCTTCTGGGTGGAAGGTAAGAAGGAGGACAGCTCTGAGAGGGGTTTGGGAAGAGGCTTGGTATGTGTGTGTATGTATGTGTGTGTGTGTGTGTGTGCCTACTTTCCCCCCAAGTACACTGGAGCTGCTGCAGACTCAAAGGGAACAATCCCAGCTTGCCACCTGACTGGCTAGATTGCTTCCTGGACATTTCCTCTGATAAGTCTCTTCCTGCTTTTCCTTTAGCACTTCAGAGGTAAAAGGGATGGAGAGAAAAGGGTTAGCTTTTATTTAGTTTTCAATGTTGGGGAAAGACCTAGTCTTTGAATTGTTCTGAGCTTTACTAAAGCAAATAAACCCTTTACTGACATAGTTATTAAACGTAGGTGTGTTGGTTTTTAAGGTAGAATGAGTCATGGAAGAAAATACATGGGGAGTTTAGATTAAAAGGTGATATGAAGTCTTTTTCCCTTCAAGGAATAAGCTAAAATCTCTTATAATATTGGGCAAAGACAAAAAAATAAAGAATAAAATTCATGGACTGTCTTCATGACTCCATTAAAACCATACTCCTCTTCCCTTCCTTTGTTAACTCCTTATCTTAATGGAGGTTTAGAGGAGAGAACTGATGCTCCGCAGTAGAAAGAGGCCCTTGTGGAAATGGAGCGGTGAGGCAGGAGGAAGGACCCAGAGAGCTGAGTTAGGAGCATGAATTTAAGAGTCTCCAATAGCATCTGTAAGTTTTCACACTTGAAAACAGAGGTAGGTAGAGGGTGGGAGTGGGGAGTGAGCACCAGAGAAGAGTTTTCAGTTGTTCTGTGTCAGTTCAACCAGCTATCTTTTTGTTTTCCCATGGGATGGGATCTGCAATTGGAACTGCAACATTCATTCCAATTTAAGTAGCTTCCTTCTTCTTCTGGTTCAGTCAGAACCTGCAAATCAGGCATTTTTTGTACTACTAGTAGGTTTTTTCTTTAATTTGAAGAACACTTTCTCTCCGCATGGGAGTTTTGCTGGGTTGGCCTTGTTCTTAGCCTACTGTTCTTCCTGATACTTTCTCTCCTTGGAGTTAGCACAGGGTGGATACGCCCTAGACTTAGCTTCCTCCCTTGCTTATAGTCTTTGTGAATAACACTGACAAACATGTAAGCTCAATGTTGGAATTACTTAAAGTAGTGATCATTTAGTTTTGGTGCAGCCTGAAGAAGAGTGAGGGTGGGAGTCAGGGACACCCTGAGCTCACAGGATTGTTCTTGGATGTCATCTAGATAACCGTTCCTGTCTGTGAACCATTTCCAATCAGTATTTAGGTCTATCTAGTTTCCCCTATCAGCAAGAAAAAAAGAACCCAGGAGAAAGGACTCTTACTCACAATAGTTTTAGCAGTCACCATGACCTCTATATTCTCCTTCCCAACCCTGCCCAGCTATTTTATTTTATTTTATTTTATTTTATTTTATTTTTTTTTTGGTGTATCCTGAGTTTTGTCAGCATACATACAGGTATTGATCGACTTATGACCTATGCAACTTAACGACCATTCGACTTTACGGCCACAATCACTAGCCACGACTGCTCCACGTCTGGCAGCGCAAACGTTGCCCAGTTGGGCGTACGACAATGTGGACCAGCTTCCAGCAGCACTACCATCTCTGCGTGCACCATTTCAACTGTACATATAGCCTACTCAACTTACGACCAAATCGTGTTACGACCAGTCTGCTGGTCCCAATCGTGGTTGTAAGTCAAGCTCTGGCTGTATAGTGTGTGTGTGTGTATATATATATATATAATTTAAAATAATATTATCTTTTTCTTTTAAAAACTAACACACAAATATTTTGCAGAACTTTACGATAACATCTTGGTTGACTATTTAATAATCATTTATTTCTCTTCTTTCCTACTCTCAGGGACTATCTGTCCATCACAGAGCTTAAAAGTGACAAATACTTTCCTAGATTGCCCTGCAGTTAGAGAGCACCATGTAGCCTAGATCTGACCAATTACATGCAAGGGTGGCTGGAAATTACCTTCGTCTAATAGAAACTGTTGTACCAGCCCACTGAACCAAATTAACAATCACATATCCCTGTCCTTGTATGAAACTATATAAAAGCTCCCATTTTTCACAGCTAGTTTTGGACAAGTCTTCTGTGACTTACCACGTGGTCGTCTTTTATATCGCAGCTTGCCCATTTTTGAACTCTGTATTTTGCACTGTTGGTTGGTTGACTGAAATATTTCAAGTACTTTTTTCAGGATGGTTGCAAGAGTGGTCTACAAGAATTTGAGAACATATATCTGAGACTGTTTTGCCTTTGCATATGAATTAGTTGTTTCAGTATGGACATATTAGCTCACACGTTCTCTAAGATTTCCATAAAAATTGTCTCATTATTTCCTGTCATCTAACATGCTCATTGAAAAACTCAAGACTAGCTTCATTTTCTGTCTTTTTCCCCCCACCCCAATATTTTACCATGAAGTAACAATGTTGGCTACTTTTCCTTATTTTTCTTAGTATATCATGAGGTTTTTATCTGCTTAGATCTTTTCTCAGTTTAGGGCAAATTTCTTTTAATATCTTTGTACATTCTATATTTTGTTTTAAGCCAAACAAATATGTTCAAAAACATTTATTCTGTAAATACCAGTTTTTGATCTATAACCAGTATAGATGAGTGCCAGTTATTCATCTATAATTCAGATGTTTTAAAATTTATTTTTAATTGACACATAATTGTACATATTATGCATATATTACATATTTAGCAGTCATTGTGACCTCTATACTTTCCTTCCCACTTCTGCCCAGCTCTTTTATTTTTGTTGTTATATCTTGAGTTTGGTTCAGGGTCTAGTATATATTTTTTAAAGATTATACACACACACACACACACACACACACACACACACACACACACATATATTTAAATGAACATGCAAATGTTTTGCAGAACTATAAAATAACTATAGTTAATTATATGTTTACACGATCACGATGGTGGGCATGATGTTCTCAGATGGATATGAAGTTATATTTCTTTTCTTTTTTTTTTTTTTTTTTTGTCACCCAGGCTGGAGTGCAGTGGCGTGATCTCAGCTCACTGCAACCTCCACCTCCTGGGTTCAAGTGATTCCCCTTCCTCAGTCTCTGGAGTACCTGGGACTACACACACGTGCCACCAGGTCTGGCTACTTTTTTGTATTTTTAGTAGGGATGGGGTTTCACCATATTTCTATCTCCTGACCTCATGATCCACCTGCCTCAGCCTCCCAAAATGCTGGGATTACAGGCATAAGCCACTGCACCCAGCCAATGACGTGGTATTTCAATACATGTGTATGATGTGTAACGATTAATTCAGGGTAATTAGTGTATCCATCACCTCTTTTATGTGGTAAAAAAATTCTCTCTTCTAGCTGTGTTTGTTTCTCAAATGTTTTATCTACTTTATTCATGTTTGTCCTATCTAATTCTGAAAGATAATCTGTAGTTTGTGTTCTGTAGTGGAATCGATCTTTGCTGTTTCTGGTGCCATTGAAAATGCTATTGTTGCCTTGTTTGTTTTCTTTTTTTCTTTATTGTTATTAATGCTCTTTTCATCTCTGATCTTATATATTGTCATCATCTCTTATCTCATTAATTTGTTTTAATTTCCCTGTGGTTGTTACAGATGATAGCTGAGTTCCTTATGCTAGTTTGCAGGCTTCTCCCTATGTGTTCATTACTGAATAGAGCAGATCTGTACTTGCCTACCAATTCCTCTAACTAGTGACTACTTGCATGGCTATTGTTGGACTCTTCCTTTTAGAACTTAAGATGTTGAGCTGAATGAATTCAGATATGGTACCAGTCATTCAGTTCAATTGCCAGTCATACGCCAGCCTGGGGGGGAATGGAGAGAGGAAGATAAATATACCCACTAGAGAACTTGGCTTCAACAGTTGGTTTGGTTTTTGAAATTGCTTTCTTAGAATCATGTATTTTTAAAAATTTTTAACCTTGTGAGTACATATTATGTGTATATATTTATGGGGTATAGAAGACATTTTGATGCAGGCATTCAATACATAATAATCACATCATGGAAAATACTGTATCCTTTCAAGCATTTATCCTTTGTGTTACAATCCAATTATATTCTTTTAATCATTTTAAACTGTACAATTTATTCATTATTGACTATAGTTACTATGTTGTACAATCAAATATCAGGTCTTATTAATTCTTTTAACCACTTTTTTGTACCCATTAACCAAACCCCGCCTTCCTACCCTGCCTCACTACCCTTCCAATCTTCTGATAGCCATCTTTCTACTTTCTATTTCCATGAGTTCAAATTATTTTATTTTTAGCCACAAATGAGTGAGAACATGCAATGTTTATCTTTCTGTGTCTGGCTTATTTCACATAACATAATGATCTCTAGTTCCATCCATGTTATTGCAAATGAGAGGATCTCATTCTTTTTTATGACTGAATAGTACTCCGTTGTAAATAAGTACTATGTTTTCTTTATCCATTCATCTGCTGATGAACACTTAGGTTGCTTCCAAATCTTGGCTATTACGAACAGTGCTGCAACAAGTATGGAAATGCAGATTTCTCTGATATACTGATTTCCTTTCTTTGAGGTATAAACATAGCAGTGGGATTGCTGAATCATAGCTCTATTTTTAGTTTTTTGAGAAACCTCCACATTGTACTTCATAGTGGTTGTACTAATTTACATTTCCATCAACAGTACACAAGGGTTCCCTTTTCTTCATATCCTTGCCAGAGTTATCGCTTATCTTTTGGATAAAAGCCATTTTAACTGGGGTAAGATGATATCTCATTATAGTTCTGATTTGCATTTCTCAATGGTTATCTATTTTGGGCACTTTTTCATATGTCTGTTTGCCATTTGTATGTCTTCTTTTGAGATGTGTCTATTCAAATCTTTTGCCCATTTTTAATCAGGTTATTAGATTTTTTCTATGGAGTTGTTTGAGCTTCTTGTTATTAATCCCTTGTTAGATGCATAGTTTGCAAATATTTTCTCCCATTATATGAGTTTTCTGTTCATTTTGATTGCATTCTTTACTGTGCAGAAGCTTTTTAACTTGATGTAATCCCATTTTTCCATTTTTGCTTTAATTGCCTGTACTTGTGGTGTATACTCAAATGTTTTCCCAGAGTCATGTCCTAGACAGCTTCCCAAATGTTTTCCTGTAGTAGTTTCATAGTTGGAGGTCTTAGAGTCAAGGCTCTCATCCATTTTGATTTGATTTTTGCATATGGAAAGAGACAGGGGTTTCATTCTTGTGCATATGGATAGCCAGTTTTTCCAGGATCATTTATTGAAAAGACTGTCTTTTCCCTAGTGTACATTCTTGGCAACTTTGTCAAAAATGAGTTTACTGTAGGCATGCGGATTTGTTCTTAGGTTCTCTATACTGTTCCATTGTTATATGTTTCTGTTTTTATGCCAGTACAATGCCATTTTGGTTACGAGTATAATTTGGAGTCAGGTAATGTGATTCCACCAGTTTGTTCTTTTTGCTTAGAATAGCTGTGGTTTTTCTGTGTGTTTTCTGGCTCCATATAAACTTTAGGATTTTTTTTTTCCATTTTTGTGAATAATGTCACTGGTATTTTGAGAGGGATTGCATTGAATCTGTGGAATGATTTGGGTAGTCAAGACATTTTGTCTGTATTGATTCTTCAAATCCATGAACATGGAATACCTTTCCATTTTGTTGTGTCCTCTTCAATTTCTTTCATGAGTGTTTTATAGTTGTCATTATAGAGATTTTTTTAATTATTTGGCTAATTTCTAGGTATTCAATTTTATTTGTGGCCATTTATGTAAATGGAATTACCTTCATGATTTCTTTTTCAGATTCTTCACTGCTGGCATATAAAAACACTACTGTTATTTGTATGTTGATTTCATATTTTGCAATTTTACTGAATTTGTTTAACAGTTTTTTGGTGAAATCTTTAGCTTTTTCCAAATATAAAATTGTATCATCTGCAAACAAGGATGATTAGACTTCTTTCTTTCCAATTTGGATGCACTTTATTTCTTTCTCTTGTCTGGTCACTCTAGCTAGGACTTCCAGTGCTATGTTGAATAACAGTGTCATGTTCCAGATCTTAGAGGAAAGGCTTTCAATTTTTCTCCATTCAGTGTGAATGGGTCTGTCATATATGGTTTTTTTTCCCATTTATTTATTTTATTGCATTTTAGGTTTTGGGGTACATGTGAAGAACATGCAAAATTGTTGCATAGGAACACACGTGGCAGTGTGATTTGCTGCCTTCCTCCCCATCACCTACATCTGGCATTTCTCCCCTTGCTATCTCTCCCCAGCTTCCCACCCCCCACCGTCCCTCCCCTATTTCCCCCCAACTGACCCCAGTGTGTAGTGCTCCCCTCCCTGTGTCCATGTGTTCTCATTGTTCAACACCCGCCTATGAGTGAGAACATGCGGTGTTTGATCTTCTGCTCTTCTGTCAGTTTGCTGAGAATGATGGTTTCCAGGTTCATCCATGTCCCTACAAAGGACCCAAACTCATCGTTTTTGATGGCTGCATAATATTCCATGGTGTATATGTGCCACATTTTCCCTATCCAGTCTATCGTCGATGGGCATTTGGGTTGGTTCCAGGTCTTTGCTATTGTAAACAGTGCTGCAATGAACATTCGTGTGCACGTGTCCTTATAGTAGAACGATTTGTAATCCTTTGGATATATACCCAGTAATGGGATTGCTGGGTCAAATGGAATCTCTATTTCTATGTCCTTGAGGAATCGCCACACTGTCTTCCACAATGGTTGAACTAATTTACACTCCCACCAACAGTGTAAAAGTGTTCCTATTTCTCCACATCCTCTCCAGCATCTGTTGTCTCCAGATTTTTTAATGATCGCCATTCTAACTGGCGTGAGATGGTATCTCAAAGTAGTTTTGATTTGCATTTCTCTGATGACCAATGATGATGAGCTTTTTTTCATATGTTTGTTGGCCTCACGTATGTCTTCTTTTGTAAAGTGTCTGTTCATATACTTTGCCCACTTTTGAATGGGCTTGTTAGTTTTTTTCTTGTAAAACTGTTTTAGTTCTTTGTAAATTCTGGATATCAGCCCTTTGTCAGATGGGTAAACTGCAAAAATTTTTTCCCAATCTGTTGGTTGCCGATTCACTCTAATGATTGTTTCTTTTGCTGTGCAGAAGCTGTGGAGTTTGATTAGGTCCCATTTGTCTATTTTGGCTTTTGTTGTCAATGCTTTTGGTGTTTTGGTCATGAAGTCCTTGCCTACACCTACGTCCTGAATGGTTTTGCCTATATTTTCTTCTAGGGTTTTTATGGTGTTAGGTCTTATGTTTAAGTCTTTAATCCATCTGGAGTTAATTTTAGTGCCAGGTGTCAGGAAGGGGTCCAGTTTCTGCTTTCTGCACATGGCTAGCAAGCTTTCCCAACACCATTTATTGAACAGGGAATCCTTTCCCCATTGCTTGTTTTTGTCTGGTTTGTCAAAGATCAGGTGGTTGTAGATATGTTGTGTTGCCTCCGAGACCTCTGTTCTGTTCCATTGGTCTATATCTCTGTTTTGGTACCAGTACCATGCTGTTTTGATTACTGTAGCCTTGTAGTATAGTTTGAAGTCTGGTAGTGTGATGCCTCCCGCTTTGTTCTTTTTGCTTAGGATTGTCTTGGCTATGCGGGCTCTCTTTTGGTTCCATATGAAGTTTAAGGTGGTTTTTTCCAGTTCTGAGAAGAAGGTCATTGGTAGCTTGATGGGGATAGCATTGAATCTGTAAATTACTTTGGGCAGTATGGCCATTTTCATGATATTGATTCTTCCTAACCATGAACATGGAATGTTTCTCCCTCTGTTTGTGTCCTCTCTTATTTCGTTGAGCAGTGGCTTGTAGTTCTCCTTGAAGAGGTCCTTTACATTCCTTGTTAGTTGTATTCCTAGGTATTTTATTCTCTTTGTGGCAATTGTGAATGGAAGTTTGTTCTTGATTTGGCTCTCTTTAAGTCTGTTATTGGTGTATAGGAATGCATGTGATTTTTGCACATTGATTTTGTATCCTGAGACTTTGCTGAACTTGCTTATCAGTTTCAGGAGGTTTGGGGCTGAGACGATGGGGTCTTCTAGATATACAATCATGTCATCTGCAAATAGAGACAATTTGACTTCCTCCTTTCCTATTTGAATACCCTTTATTTCTTTTGCTTGCCTGATTGCTCTGGCTAGAAATTCTAATACTGTATTGAATAGCAGTGATAAGAGCGGGCATCCTTGTCTGGTACCACATTTCAAGGGGAATGCTTCCAGTTTTTGCCCATTCAGTATGATATTGGCTGTTGGTTTGTCATAAATAGCTTTTATTATTTTGAGATACGTTCCATCGATACCTAGCTTATTGAGGGTTTTTAGTATAAAGGGCTGTTGAATTTTGTCAAAGGCCTTCTCTGCATCCATTGAGATAATCATGTGGTTTTTGTCTTTGGTTCTGTTTATGTGGTGAATTACGTTTATAGACTTGTGTATGTTGAACCAGCCTTGCATCCCCGGGATGAAGCCTACTTGATCATGGTGGATAAGCTTTTTGATGTGCTGTTGCAATCGGCTTGTCAGTACTTTATTGAAGATTTTTGCATCTATGTTCATCATGGCTATTGGCCTGAAGTTTTCTTTTCTTGTTGAGTCTCTGCCGGGTTTTGGAATGAGGATGATGTTGGTGTCATAAAATGATTTGGGAAGAATTCCCTCTTTTTGTATTGTTTGGAATAGTTTCAGAAGAAATGGTACCAACTCCTCTTTGTATGTCTGGTAGAATTCAGCTGTGAACCTATCTGGACCTGGGCTTTTTTGGGTGGTAAGCTCTTAATTGCTGCCTCAACTTCAGACCTTGTTATGGGTCTGTTCAGGGTTTCGGCTTCTTCCTGGTTTAGGCTTGGCAGGAGGCAAGTGTCCAGGAGTTTATCCATTTCTTCCAGGTTTATTAGTTTGTGTGCATAGAGTTGTTTGTAATAATCTCTGATGATGGTTTGAATTTCTGTGGAATCTGTGGTGATATCCCCTTTATCGTTTTTTATTGCATCAATTTGGTTATTCTCTCTTTTCTTTTTTATTAATCTGGCTAGTGGTCTGTCTATTTTGTTGATCTTTTCAAAAAACCAGCTCCTGGATTTATTGATTTTTTTTTTGAAGGGTTTTTTGTGTCTCTATCTCCTTCAGTTCTGCTCTGATCTTAGCTATTTCTTGTCTTCTGCTAGACTTTGAGTTTTTTTGATCTTGCTCCTCTAGCTCTTTGAGTTTTGATGATAGGGTGTCAATTTTTGATCTCTCCTTGCTTCTCATGTGGGCACTTATTGCTATATATTTTCCTCTAGAGACTGCTTTAAATGTGTCCCAGAGATTCTGGTATGTTGTGTCTTCATTCTCATTGGTTTCGAAGAACATCTTTATTTCTGCCTTCATTTCATTGTTTATCCAGTCAACATTCAAGAGCAAGTTGTTCAGTTTCCATGAAGCTGTGTGGTTCTGAGTTAGTTTTTGAATTCTGAGTTATAACTTGATTGCACTGTGGTCTGAGAGACTGTTTGTTACGATTTCCGTTCTTTTGCATTTGCTGAGAAGTGATTTACTCCCAATTATGTGGTGAATTTTAGAGTAGGTGAGATGTGGTGCTGAGAAGAATGTATATTCTGTGGATTTGGGGTGGAGAGTTCTGTAAATGTCTATTAGGTTTGCTTGGTCCAGGTCTGAGTTCAAGTCCTGGATACCTTGTTAATTTTCTGTCTGGTTGATCTGTCTAATGTTGACAATGGGGTGTTAAAGTCTCCCACTATTATTGTGTGGGAGTCTAAGTCTCTTTGTAAGTCATTAAGAACGTGCCTTATGTATCTGGGTGCTCCTGTATTGGGTGCGTATATATTTAGGATTGTTAGCTCTTCTTGTTGCATTGATCCTTTTACCATTATGTAATGTCCCTCTTTGTCTCTTATGATCTTTGTTGCTTTAAAGTCTAATTTATCAGAGATGAGAATTGCAACTCCTGCTTTTTTTTGTTCTCCATTTGCTTGGTAAATCTTCCTCCATCACTTTATTTTGAGCCTTTGTGTATCCTTGCATGTGAGATGGGTTTCCTGGATACAGCACACCGATGGGTCTTGTCTTTTTATCCAATTTGCCAGTCTGTGTCTTTTGATTGGGGCATTTAGTCCATTTACATTTAGGGTTAATATTGTTATGTGTGAATTTGATACTACCATTTTGGTGCTAGCTGGCTGTTTTGCCCTTTAGTTGAGCTGGTACTTGTTGTTCCTTTATATGTGTAGAGCCTCTTTCATGAGCTCTTGTAGAGCTGGCCTGGTGGTGACGAAATCTCTGAGTACTTGCATGTTCCCAAAGGATTTTATTTTTCCTTCACTTATGAAGCTTAGTTTGGCTGGATAGGAGATTCTGGGTTGAAAGTTCTTTTCTTTAAGGATGTTGAATATTGACCCCCATTCTCTTCTGGCTTGTAGGGTTTCTGCTGAGAGATCTGCTGTGAGTCTGATGGGCTTCCCTTTATGGGTAACCGGACCTTTCTCTCTGGCTGCCCTTAGTATTTTCTCCTTCATTTCGACCCTGGTGAATCTGACGATTATGTGCCTTGGGGTTGCTCTTCTTGACGAATATCTTTGTGGTGTTCTCTGTATTTCCTGGACTTGAATGTTTGCCTGCCTTGCTAGGTTGGGGAAGTTTTCCTGGATAATATCCTGAAGAGTATTTTCCAGCTTGGATTCATTCTCTTCGTCGCATTCGGGTACGCCTATCAAACGTAGATTAGGTCTTTTCACATAGTCCCACGTTTCTTGGAGACTTTGTTCATTCCTTTTTACCCTTTTTTCTCCAGTCTTGCCTTCCCGTTTTATTTCATTGAGTTGATCTTCAACCTCTGATATCCTTTCTTCTGCTTGGTCAATTCGGCTGTTGATACTTGTGCATGCTTCACGAAGTTCTCGTGTTGCGTTTTTCAGCTCCATCAATTCACTTATATTCCTTTCTATTTTGTCCATTCTTGTTAGCATTTCATCAAATTTTTTTAAGGTTCTTAGTTTCTTTGTATTTGGTTAGAACATGTTCTTTTAGTTCACAGAAGTTTCTTACTACCCACCTTCTGAAGTCTGATTCTGTCATTTCATCATACTCGTTCTCCCTCCAACCTTGTTCCCTTGCTGGTGAGGAGTTGTGATCCCTTTTAGCAGGAAAGGTGTTCTGGTTTCGGGTGTTTTCATCCTTTTTGTGCTGGTTTCTTCCCATCTTTAAGGATTTATCCACCTGTCGACTTTGTAGTTGCTGGCTTTCAGATTGGGTCTCAAATCTTTCAGATTGACGTTCTGTTTGTTGATGATGAGGTTATTTCTGTTTCTTGGTTTTCCTTCTGACAGTCTGGCCCCTCTGCTGTAGGTCTGCTGAGGTTCACTCCAGGCCCTGCTTGCCTGGGGTTCACCTGCAGCAGCTGCTGAACAGCAAGGATTGTTACCAGTTTTCTTCTTCTGCTATCTTTGTCCCAGAAGGATACCTGCCTAGTGTCAATCTGATCTCTCTTTTATGAGGTGTCTTTTTGGATATATAGGGGTCAGGGAGCTGCTTGAGGAGATGGTCTCTTTTTTATAGGAGCTCAAATGGTGAGCTGCGAGCTCTGTTGTTGTTCATTCAGAGCTGCTGGGCAGGTACTTTTAGGTCTGCTGAAGCAGAACTCATAAACTGCTTTTTGTTCCCAGGTGCTCTGTCCCAGGGATTTAGGGGCTTTATTTATGAGTTTCCGTTATGCTGCCGCCTTCTTTTTTTTTTTTTTTTTTCCTTCAGACCTGCCCAGCCCAGGAAGGAGGCAGCGTAGTCACTGTCGGCCTATAGCAGCTTTGCTGAGCTGCTGTGGGCTCCGCCCCGCTGCCCAGTGAACTTCCCTGCAGTCCTGTTTTTATGGGTGTAGTTAGAACTGCTTTGGCAATGGTGGCCCGCCTTTGTTGAGGCGGAGTCTCTTTGCTGTGGCGGGCTGCCTTGGCAACGGCGGGCTGCCTCAGCAATGGCGGGTTGCCTTGGCAACGGCGGGCTGCCTCGGTAATGGCGGACGCCCCTCCCCCACAGAGCTGGACCTTCCCGGGTTCAGCTGCGCTTGCTGTGAAACTCTCAATCCAGAGTTTCTTGTTGCTGTTCTTTTGTGGGTGTGGGGGCAGCCGAGCCTGATCGCCTGGCTCCCTGCCTCAGAGCCTTTTTTATGTTGGTGTTTCAGTCGCCTGTTGAAGAGGGGCCGGGGTCTGTTGGTTTTCCCCTGCGGCCACTCACTGCGCTGGCTTAAACAGAGGCACTGAGGTTTGTGGCGTTTTTTTTTTTTTTTTTTGCCCTGGAATCTACTGTCCTGGTTCTCTGCTCAGTTCCCTTTTTGAACCGGCGTATGGGTGACTTCCCGTGGCTCCAATCGCCAGCCACAAGGGCCCCCAGACCAGTGTATTTTGTACGGAGAACCGTGGCGGGGCAAAGCAGCGGCGCTGGCCGGCACAGCCGCGCTGGCCAAAACAGCTGCGCTGGCGACTATGGAGCACCTCCGCCCGGGAATTTCCTAGCCTGTGGGCAATAAAAACACGGCATCCACTCACCCTCTGCGCTTTCACTGGGAGCTGCAATCCTGAGCTGTTCCTAAGCGGCCATCTTGGATTGTCCCGGATGTAGCATATATATATATATATATATATATATATATATATGGTTTTTATGTTGAATTATGTTCCTCCTATACCCCATTTTTTGAGAGTTTTTAGCATGAAGGGTTATTGAATTTTATCAATGCCTTTTCAGCATTAGTTGAAATGCTCATATGGTTTTTGTCTTTTATTCTGTTGGTGTGATGTATCACATTGATTTATTAGTGTATATTGAATCATCCTTGCATCTCTGGGATAAATCCCACTTGGTAATAATTAATAATCTTTTCATTGTATTGTTGCAAATATTTTGTTGAGGATTTTTGCATCAACTTTCATCAGGGATATTAATCTGTAATTTTCTTATTTTTCCCAATGTGTATTTGTCTGGTTTTGCATCAGGGTAATACCTTGTAGAATTAGTCTGAAAGTATTCCTTTCTCATCTACTTTTCAGTAGAGTTTGAGTAAGATTGGTATTAGTTTTTCTTTAAATGTTTGGTAGAATTCAGCACTGAAGGCATTGGGTCCCAGGCTTTTCTTTGCTGAGAGATTTTTTTTTTTCCTTAGTCTTTTTTTTTTTTAAGTTAATAATTTTCAAATTTTTAGAAGGAAATTTATATTTATGGCTTCAATCTCATTACTCTTTATTGGTTCATTCCTTTTTATGCTTTCTTCATGGTTTAATCTTGGTAGATGGTATGTGTCTAGGAATTTATATGTTTCTTCTAGATTTTCCAATTTATTGGCATACAGTTATTCATAGTAGGCATTAATAATCCTTGGAATTTCTGTGGTATTGACTGAAATGTCTCTTTTTTCATCACTGATTTAATTTATTTGGATTATCCTTTTTTTTCTTTTCTTTTTTAAATATTTTATTGCACTTTAGGTTCTAGGGTACATGTGCAGAATGTGCAGGATTGTTGCATAGGTACATACATGGCAATGTGGTTTGCTGCCTCCATCGCCATGACCTATATCTGGCATTTCTCCCTATGTTATCCCTCCCCAACCTCCCTCCCCAACCTCCCTATCCCCTGCTGTCCCACCCCTATTCCCCCTCAACAGACTCCAGTGTGTGATGCTCCCCTCCTTGTGTCCATGTGTTCTCATTGTTCAGCATCTGCCTGTGAGTGAGAACATGTGGTGTTTGATTTTCTGTTCTTGTGTCAGTTTGCTGAGAATGATGGTTTCTAGATTCATCCATGCCCCTACAAAGGACATGAACTCATCGTGTTTTATTGCTGCATAGTATACCATGGTGTATATGTGCCACATTTTCCACGTCCAGTCTATTACTGATGGGCATTTGGGTTGGTTCCAAGTCTTTGCTATTGTAAACAGTGCCATGATGAACAAACGTGTGCAGGTGACTTTATAATAGAACGATTTATAATCCTTTGAATATATACCCAGTAATGCGATAGCTGGGTCAAATGGAATTTCTATTTCTAGGTCCTTGAGGAATCGTCACTCTGTCTTCCACAATGGTTGAACTGATTTACACTCCCACCAACAGTGTAAAAGCATTTCTATTTCTCCACATCCTCTCTAGCATCTGTTGTCTCCAGGTTTTTTAATGATTGCCATTCTAACTGGCATGAGATGGTATCTCAATGTAGTTTTGATTTGCATTTCTCTAATGACCAGTGATGATAAAACATTTTTTTCATATGTTTGTTGGCCTTATATATGTCTTCTTTTGAAAAGTGTCTGTTCATATCCTTCACCCACTTTTGAATGGACTTGTTTTTTTCTTGTAAATCTGTGTTAGTTCTTTGTAAATTCTGGATATTAGCCCTTTGTCAGATGGGTAGATTGCAAAAATTTTTTCCCATTCTGTTGGTTGCCGATTCACTCTAATGATTGCTTCTTTTGCTGTATAGAAGCTCTGGAGTTTAGTTAGATCCCATTTGTCTATTTTGGCTTTTGTTGCCAATGCTTTTGGTGTTTTAGTCATGAAGTCCTTGCCTATGCCACTGCCCTGAATGGTTTTGCCAAGGTTTTCTTCTAGGGTTTTTATGATGTTAGGCCTTATGTTTAAGTATTTAATCCATCTGGAGTTAGTTTTAATGTAAGGTGTTAGGAAGGGGTCTAGTTTCTGCTTTCTGCACATGGCTAGCCAGTTTTCCCAACACCATTTATTAAATAGGGAATCCTTTCCCCATTGCTTGCTTTTGTGAGGTTTATCAAAGATCAGATGATTGTAGATGTGTGGCATTGCCTCCATGGCCTCTGTTCTGTTCCATTGGTCTATATCTCTGTTTGGGACCAGTACCATGCTGTTTTGATTACTGTATCCTTGTAGTACAGTTTGAAATTAGGTAGCATGATGCCTCTGGGTTTGTTCTTTTTGCTTAGAATAGACTTGGCTATGTAGGCTCTCTTTTGGTTCCATATAAAGTCTAAGGTGCTTTTTTCCAGTTCTGGGAAGAGGGTCATTGGTAGCTTGATAGGGATAGCATTGAATCTATAGATTACTTTGGGCAGTATGGCGATTTTCACAGTATTGATTCTTCCTAACCATGAGCATGGAATGTTTTTCCATCTGTTTGTGTCCTCTCTTATTTCCTTAAGCAGTGGTTTGTAGTTCTCCTTGAAGAGGTTCTTTACATACTTTGTTAATTGTATTCCTAGGTATTTTATTCTCTTTGTAGCAATTGTGAATAGCAGTTCATTCTTGATTTGGCTCTCTTTAAGTCTGTTATTGGTATATAGGAATGCTTGTGATTTTTGCACATTGATTTTGTATCCTGAGACTTTGCTGAAGTTGCTTATCAGTTTCAGGAGTTTTTGGGCTGAGGCAATGGGGTCTTCTAAATATACAATCGTGTTGTCTGCAAAGGGAGACAATTTGACTTCCTCCTTCCTAATTGAATACGCTTCATTTCTTTTTCTTGCCTGATTGCTCTGGCTAGAACTTCCAAAACTATATTGAATAGGAGGGGTAAGAGAGGACATCCTTGTCGAATGCCAGATTTCAAAGGTAATGCTTCCAGTTTTTGCCCATTCAGTATGATATTGGCTGTGGGCTGGTCGTAAATAGCGTTTGCTATTTTGAGATGTGTTCTGTCAATAGTTAGTTTATTGAGAGTGTTTAGCATAAAGGGTTGTTGAATTTTGTTAAAGGCCTTCTCTGCATCTGTTGAGATAATCATGTGGTCTTTGTCTTTGGTTCTGTTTATGTGGTGGATTACATTTATAGACTTGTGTATGTTGAACCAGCCTTGCATCCCCAGGATGAAGCCGACTTGATGATAATGGATAAGACTTTTGATATGCTGGTGCAATTGTGTTGCCAGTATTCTATTGAAGATTTTTGGATCTATATTCATCATGGATATTGGCCTGAAGTTTTCTTTTCTTGTTGAGTCTCTGCTGAGTTTTGGTATCAGGATGATGTTTGTCTCATAAAATGATTTGGGAAGGATTCCCTCTTTCTGGATTGTTTGGAATAGTTTCAGAAGGAGTGGTACCAGCTCCTCTTTGTATGTCTCATAGAATTCAGCTGTGAATCTATCTGGACCTGAGCTTTTTTTGGTCAGTAGTCTATTCATTGCTGCCTCAAATTCAGTCCTTGTTATTGGTCTATTCAGGGTTTCAACTTCTTCCTGGTTTAGGCTTGGGAAGATGCAAGTGTCCAGTAATGTATCCATTTCTTCCAGGTTTACTGGTTTGTGTGCATAGAGTTGTTTGTAGTAATCTCTGAATGGTAATTTGTATTTGTGTGGAATCTGTGTTGATATCCACTTTATCATTTTTTGTTACATCTATTTGATTCTTATCCCTTTTCTTTTTTATGAATCTGGCTAGTGGTCTATTTTGTTGATCTTTTCAAAGAACCAGCTCCTGGATTTATTGATATATATATATATTTTTTGAAGGATATATTTTGTCTCTATCTCTTTCAGTTCTGCTCTTGGTTATTTCTTGTCTTCTGCTAGCTTTTGAGGTTTTTTTTCATCTTGCTCCTCTAGCTCTTTCAATTTTGATGATAGAGTGAGTGTTGATTATAGATCTTTCCTTGCCTCTCATGTGGGAATTTATTGCTAAAAATTTTCCTCTAGACACTGCTTTAAATGTGTCCCAGAGATTCTGGTATGTTGTGTCTTCATTCTTGTTGGTTTCAAAGAATATCTTTATTTCTGCCTTCATTTCATTGTTTATCCAGTCAACATTCAAGAGCCCATTGTTCAGTTTCCATGAAGTTGTGTGATACTGAGTTAGTTTCTGAATCCTAAGTTCTAATTTGATTGCACTGTGGTCTGAGAAACTATTTTTTATGGATTTCGTTGTTTTGCATTTGCTGAGGAGTGATTTACTTCCAATTGTGTGGTCAATTTTAGAGTAGGTATGATGTGGTGCTGAGAAGAATGTATATTCTGTGGATTTGGGGTAGAGAGTTCTGTATGTGTCTATTAGGTTTTCTTGGTCCAAATTTGAGTTCAAGTTCTGGATATCCTTGTTAGTTTTCTGTCTCATTGATCTGTCTAATATTGACAGTGGAATGTTAAAGTCTCACACTATCATTGTGTGGGAGTCTAAGTCTCCTTGTAGGTCATTAAGAACTTGCTTTGTGTATCTGGGTGCTCCTGTATTGGGTGCATATATATTTAAGATCATTAGCTCTTCTTGTTTCATTGATCCTTTTACCATTATGTAATGTCCTTCTTTGTCTCTTTTGATCTTTGTTGGTTTAAAGTCTATTTTATCAGAGACTAGGATTGCAACTCCTGCTTTTTTTTGCTCTCCATTTGCCTGGTAAATCTTCCTCCATCCCTTTATTTTGAGCCTGTGTGTATCCTTGCACATGGGATGAGCTTTCTGGATACAGCACAACAATGTGTTTTGACTTTTTATCCAATTTGCCAGTCTGTGTCTTTTGATTGGGCATTTAGGCGCCATTTACATTTAAGGTTAATATTGTTATCTGTGAATTTGTTCCTGCCATTTTGATGCTAGCTGGTTGTTTTGCCCATTCATTGATGCAGTTTCTTCATTGTGTCGATGCTCTTTACCATTTGGTATCTTTTTGGAGTGGCTGGTACTGGTTGTTCCTTTCAATATTTAATGCTTCTTTCAGGAGCTCTTGTAAGGCAGGCCTAGTGGTGATGAAATCTCTAAGAAGTTGCTTGTTTGTAAAGAATTTTATTTCTCCTTTGCTTATGAAGCTTAGTTTGACTGGATATGAAATTCCAGGTTGAAAGTTCTTTTCTTTAAGGATGTTGAATATTGGCCCTCACTCTCTTCTGGCTTCTGGGTTTCTGCTGAGAGATCTGCTGTGAGTTTGATGGGCTTCCCTTTGTGGGTAACTCAACCTTTCTCTCTGGTTGCCCTTAGTATTTTCTCCTTCATTTCAACCCTGGTGAATCTGACGATTATGTGCCTTGGGGTTGCTCTTCTTGAGGAATATCTTTGTGGTGTTCTCTGTATTTCCTGGACTTGAACATGGCCTGCCTTAATAGGTTGGGGAAGTTCTCCTGGATAATATCCTGAAGAGTGTTTTCCAGCTTGGGTTCTATCTCTCCGTCACATTCAGGTACACCTATGAAATGTAGATTAGGTCTTTTCACATAATTCCATATTTCTTGGAGGCTTTATTCATTTTTTTTACTCTTTTTTTCTCTAATCTTGCCTTCTCATTTTATTTCATTGAGTTGATCTTCAATCTCTGATATCCTTTCTTCGGCTTGGTTGATTCATCTATTGAAACTTGTGTATGCATCGCCAAGTTCTCTTGTTGTGTTTTCAGCCCCATCAACTAACTTGTTTATTCTTGTTAGCATTTTGTCAAACCTTTTTTCAACGTTCTTAGTTTCTTTGCATTGGGTTAGAACATGTTCTTTAAGCTCAAAGAAGTTTGTTATTATCCACTTTCTGAAGCCCATTTCTGTCAATTCATCAGACTCATTATCCATCCAGCCTTGTTCCTTTGCTGGTGATGAGTTGTGATCCCTTGGAGGAGGAGAGGTGTTCTGGTTTTGGATGTTTTCATCCTTTTTGCACTGGTTTCTTCCCATCTTTGTAGATTTATCTACCTGTGGTCTTGTAGTTGGTGACTTTCAGATGAGGTCTCTGAGTGGACCCCTTTTTGTTAATGATGAAGTAATTTCTTTCTGTTTTTAGTTTTCCTTCTAACAGTTAGGCCTCTCTGCTGTAGGACTGCTGGAGGTCCATTTGAGGCCTAGCTCATCTGGGAATCACCTGCAGCAGCTGCAGAATGGTAAGGGTTGCTGCCAGTTTCTTCTTTCGTTATCTTTGTCCCAGAAGGATACCTGCTCTATGTCAGCTTGAGCTCTCATTTATGAGGTGACTCTTTGGATATATGGGGGTCGGGGAGCTGCTTGAGGAGATAGTGTATCCCTTATAGGGGCTCATGTGCTGAGCTGTGAGCTCCGTTGTTCCCTTCAGAGCTGCTGGGAATGTATGCTGAAGTATGTTGCAGTGGAACTCATAACCATCTTTTTTTTTCCTAGGTGCTCTGTCCTGAGAAGGTGCTGCTTTATTTGTAAGTTCCTGACATGCTGCTGCCTTTTGTCAGAGATACCCTGCCCAATGAGTAGGTAGCCTAGTCACAGTCTGCCAGCAGAGGCATTGCTGAGCTGTTGTGGGCTCTGCCCAGCTGCTGTGTCAACTTCCTTGCAGTTTTGTTTATAGAGGTATAATTAGAACTGCCTTGGTAATGGTGGGCTGCCTCAGTAATGGCAGGCTGCCTCAGTAATGGCCAAATGTCCTTGTAATGGTGGATTGCCTCGGTAATGGTGGACTGCCTCATTAACGGCAGACTGCCTCAGTAGTGGTGGAATGTCTTGGTAATGGTGGATGCCCTTCCCCACAGATTTGGACCATCTTGGGTCCAGCTGTGCTTGCCGTGAAAATCTCAGTCCAGAGTGTTTCAGATTGCTGGTCTTTGTAGGGTTGGGACCCACTGAGCCAGATTGACTGGCTCCCTGTTTCAGCTCCCTTTTTTTCAGTTGAATGGGCAACTCTGACTCCCAGGTGTTGCAGGTGTCAGTTGAAATGGCCGCCCAGATTTGTGTCAGTTTTTGTGCAGAGACCTGCTTCGCCAGCTGAAACAGCTGTGCTGGAGACTCATGGGGCTTTTCCACCTGGGAATCTCCTGGTCTGTGGGCAGTAAAAACTCATTTGGAAATGTGGTGATCACTCACCCTCTGAGTTCTCGCTGGGAAGTGCACTCCAGAGCTGTTCCTATTTGGCCATCTTGGATCATCTCCCCATCTTTTTTTCTCTTAGTGTGGCTAAGGGTTTGTCAATTTTATCTTTAAAAAATTTTTGTTCAATTGATCTTTTGTATTTTCTTTTTTCAATTTCTGTTCTGATTTTTTTCATTTTTATAACACTGTTATTGAGATCATATAAAATTCATCCTTTTAAATTGTATAATTCAGTGATTTTTAGCATATTTATAATGTTGTGCAACCATCATTACTATCTAGTTCAAAGACATTGTCATCACCCCCAGAAGAAACTCCATTCCCATTAGTTGTCACTCCTCCTTTCTACCTGCCCCTCCAGCCCCTGAAAACCATTTACATTTCTTCTTTTTTAGTTTAATTTGATTTTCATTTTAAGTTCTGGATACAAGTGCAGGACATGCAGGTTTGTTACATAGGTAAACATGTGCCATCGTGGTTTGCTGTACCTATTCGCCCATCACCTAGGTGTTAGGCCTAGTATGCATTAGCTATTTATCCTGATGTTCTTCTTCCCCTGACCCATACCTTCCTGCCACAGGCCTCAGTGTATGTTGCTCCCCTCTTTGTGTCTTGTGTTTTAATTGTTCAGCTCCTGATTATAAGTGAGAATGTGCAGTGTTTGGTTTTCTGTTCCTGTGGTTAGTTTGCTGAGGATAATGGCTTCCAGCTTCATCCATGACCCTGCTAAGGACATTGACCTTTATTATTTTCTTGTGCTGATTTTGGGCTTAGTTTGCTTTTGCTTTCTGAGTTCTTTAAGATGTATTGTTAGGTTGTTTATTTGAAGTTTTTCTTTGCTTCTGATATAGTAGCTATAAACTTCCCTCTTCGTATTGCTATGGCAGTATTCCATAGGTTTTGGTATGTTGTGTTTCCATTATTATTTGTTTTAAAAATTTATAAATTATCCTAATTTCTTCATTGACCCACTGGTTATTCAGGAACATAGTGTTTAATTTCCATGTGTTTCTAGAGTTTCCAAAATTCCTCATGTTATTAACTTCTATTTTGTTCCATTGTGGTCAAAGAAGATGCTGATATTATATCAGTTTATTTATTTTTTTTAATGCTTTTAAGACTTGTTTTGTGACCTAACATATGGTCTATCTTTGAGAATGGTCCACGTACTGAGGGAGAAAAAATGTGGATTCTGCAATCATTGGATGAAATGTTCTATAAATGTCTATTACGTCCATTTGGTCTGTAATGCAGATAAGTCTGATGTTTCTTTGTTGATTTTCTGTCTGAAATATCAGGTCAATGCTGAAAGTATGGTGTTGAAGACTCTAGCTACTACTGTATTAGGATCTATTTCTCTCTTTAGATGTAATAATATTTGCTTTGTATATTTGAGTGCGCCAGTGTTGGCTGCACATATATTTATAATTATTATATCCTCTTGCTCAATTGACCCCTTTATCATTATATAGTGACTTTCTTTGTCTCTTATAGATTTTGTCTTGAAATCTATTTTGTCTGATTTATGTATAGTGACTTCTGCTCTTTTTGGTTTCCATTGACATGGAATATCATTTTTCCATCCTTTTATTTTCAGGCTATACATGCATTTATAAGTGAAGGTGTGATTCCTGTAGGCAACAGATTGTTCAGTCTCATTTTTTAATGCATTCAGTCACTGTATCTTTTTATTGGAGGGTTTAGTCCACTTACATTCAAAGTTATTAAGTAAGAACTTATTTTTGCCATTAGGTCATTTGTTTTCTGGTTGTTTTGTGATCTTCCCTTCCTTCTTTTCTATCTTTCTCCCCTCTGAGGATGTTCAGAAATACCATCTAAGAGCCAAAGCCTGGAATAGGAGACCCCAAGGGTTCATTTGGTGCTCTATCCAACTGTGATCAAGCTGGTACCTAAGATGTAAGACAAAGTCCTCTTTACCTTTCCCTCTGCTTTTCTCAAGCAGAAGGAGTCTCTCACTGTAGCTACCATAACTGGTAAGGTGCTTGGGTGCACCTGAAGTCAGCATATCTCTGAGCCCAAGTCCCATGGTATACTACCTGGGTATTGCTGCTGGCTATTCAGGGCCCAAGAGCACTTTATTCAACAGGTGATTAATCCTTCTGGGACTGGGTCCTTCCCTTGAAGGCAGTGGGCTCCCTTCTGGCTGAGGGTATGTCTAGAAATGTTGTCTTGGAGCTACAGCCTGGAATGGGGTCACAACACTCTGCCCAGTGCCCTATCCTACTGTGGCTGAGCTGGTGTACAAGATGTAAAACAAAGTCCTTTTTACTCTTTACTCTTCCATTAAGCAGAGGGAAGGTGTCACTTTCATTGCCACAAGCTACACTGTTTGGAGCTGAGGGAAGGGTGGTGCAAGTACTCCTTAGCCACCCTGGCTGGTGTTTCCCTAAGTCATGTGCCACACTAATACAATAATTCTGATCCCAGCCCAGCACCAAGAGTTGCCTAGGAATTGCAGTCCTTGGGTCTTAGACTGCCTTGCAAGTTTACATAAAACCCCAGAGCACTTTGGCCTGCAGTGGTGTGGCTTGCCAAGTAACTCAAGTTTTGATGTTGGCATAGGCAATTCCCCTCTGGCTGGGTCTGGTCCATGTGCTCCCTCCATGCACAGGCACTGGCTGAGCCCAGCACAGCTTTACTCTGCACTGTGATAGTACAGCATTGAGTTAAATGTAAAGCCACCCTGTTGCTACACTCTCCCTCCTCCAAGTGCAAAGATTCTCTCTCCATACTCTACAACTGCTGACAGGAAATGGGACATGTATGACCTCAGGGACTCAAGAATATCTCTCCTACCCTCTTCATAGAACATGTTACAAATTTGTGTGTTATCTTGGCAAAGGAGCCATGTTAATCTCTGTGTCATTTCAACTTTAGTGTATGTACTACACTAATGTGTATTAGCACTCATATTTATTATCCACCAGGTATATAATGTTACTAGAGCCAGCCCTACATTGTTGGCAGGAATGTACAATGCTCTTATATTCTAGGAAGATTGTACATCCAGTAAGGACAAGTTTACTACATTAGAAGCCAGATCAGAAAATATTTTACTGCAGATTTTCCATTTGGTGTGGCCAGCATTCTTAATAAGGTAGCATGGCCCTTTTATGTTCTGATGATAGAATACCAAGTTGAGTGGAACAAACCTCATCTCCAGCCCTGCTTCCTCTACTTTAGAGGTGTGTGTGTGTTTTGTTGTTGTTCTTCCCCATGTTCTTTCCCGTATTCTTTTACTACTCTTGGGGAAGGAGTATCATGGGTATGTTCCTGATGAGCCCTTCAAACTAATCTGATCTGATCATTCCTAAGTGAAAATCCCCTCAGGCTTTTGCTATGCCTTGTTGAGGAGGCATCCACATGGTGTGAATGATCTGGTGGACTGATATTCAACATCTGTTTTTATTTATTTCTAGTATGTCTTTCTGCATGGAAGATCTGGAAAGCAAAACACTCCTTTCTTGACCCTCTAAGATAGGGGTCCAAATGTGATGCAGGTTCACCATTCAAATGCACTTGCATAAGATTTAAAAGAAAGAAGTGAGGTACAGGCCAGTTTTCTGGTTCTGCTGGAAAATGCTATCCTGAATACTCGATTTTATGGTTGTGGCCTGATCATGGGGTGGTGGCTGTTAAGTTTTGCAGTTAAGTTTCTGATTAAACAGCAGCGATTTTATTGATAACTCAGTGTGGTTTTTAGTCATATCTGAAAACTTAACTTGGCATTTGTTTATTCAGCTTCCTAATGACTCTGGTAGTTATCTAATGTAAAACAATGTTCCTACTTAACTAGAGCAGATACATTATTTACTACTGGACTTCAACCAGTGTGAACTTTTCAGGGTTTTCTCTATTCTTATTTTTCCTCTGAGATTTGGCTTAGTTTCTAGGAAGGATGTTGGATATCTGCTACTATACCACTATCTTTTTTGGAAGTCTGTTTATAGTAAATTTTCAAGTAACAAAATTTCAGATATTTGTATAATCCAAGCTTTGTTTTCTTTGCATTATTGTTTTGGGAGTTTGCTTTTGGGAAGGTTGGTTTCTTGGAGATTTTATATGCACTCTACCGTTTTTGAAGACTTGTTAGTAATATAAACTCCAGCCATTTTACTATAAACCAGGTACTAGCTTCTTTATGAATCATTTTCTGTTGGCTTTTTTTTTTTTTTTTTTGCAAAGGGAGGTTTAATTTTATATCCCTTTCAAGCTCTTGGTACCGTGTGTATGTATGTGTTTGTTTTTTTTAATTTCCTTCTCCTAGTTTCATGTTTAACATTGTTCGTTTTATTGCTGTTTACCGTCTTGCCCTATGAAGCTCAGGGTAATGAGAGAGACAGAAGTAAACAGACTGATAAAGCTGACATGTGCTTTCTCTGTGTTCTGTGTGTTTGATTCTATCAGAACTTAACTGAGACTGTAAGAGAGGTGGGAGTAAAAGCTTCCTGTAGAATAACTATTTAAGCTGATTATTGAAGAAACTGTAGACTTTAGTGTTAAAAGAGGGAGTGACTGTAAGTGCTCTAGGGAGATAGAGCAATGTTTGACAAGTGCAGTGACTTGGATGTGAGAATAAACATGATGGCCTCTGCAAAGTGCCAGCAACTGTTGAAGCCAGAGTGAGTGTGGTGGGCTAAGGAGGCTCAATGAGAAAGGATTAGTGCATTTGTGGTGGACAAATGAAAAAAAGATCAGGGCATTTCACTTTTATAATCCTACTAGATCCCACAGTCCTGTATTCTTTATGGGCCCAGTTTCTTTATGGAGGGGTACTCTAAAAAAGCCCAGTCTAGTAATAAAAAAATCATCAAGTAACTCTAATCTTTACTTGCCTTCTCAAAAAATACAAAAATCCTTACTTCCCCCTATTTAATTTCTGTTTTATATTCCTCCTATTTTCTAACATCTAAAAACTATCTCTGTAAACTCTTAATCCTTCAGCACTTTCTTGACCCCCAGCTCTCATCTTTTCCCTTCTCTCTTTCCTTGTCACTTATCCCTTTATTATGTTTACTTACTGTCTCCAAATCTTTCTCATTCTCTGATTTTTTCTTTGTCTAACCTCCTGATAACTGCATCCTAAAAGAACCAGAATAGGCCTAGAGGTGGAATTTTCTTAAGAGAGTAGAAAAAAAAGAAAGACAGGAGCTCTGTGTACTTTTGTAAACACAGCGGCCAAGTACACTTAGAAAGTTGGACTTAATTCTTGATCTAGTAGCAGTCATGGGAGTCTTTAGCCAGGGACCAAAACAGTGAGATTTGCATATTAGAATGTTTCCTTTTATAGAATTGCAGTGAATAAATGAATAATTACTTCAGTTACATAAACAGTAGTGCTTAGCAGTTATTTATTACATTTATGTATATAATGACTATCATAATATAAGCTATAAGGGAACTTATAATTTCAAGTAACTTTAAACAACGGAGCTAAATGTAAATAGAAAATCAGGACAAAAGAAAAAATGTTTGCAAAAATGAGTGTTGTTACAGTTTCTTACCTCAGAGTTGCTGTTGGAGCAGTGGGTAAACCAGCTTACTAATTTACAGCAGTTGTGGTAGTTGACTTCAAAGCTGATTTCTTAGGAGTGTGTTTTGAGAAGTTCAGGACCAAACAATAAAATGTAAATTTAATGTTAGAGACTATAAGGACTGAGTATACTGCTTTTCCAGAGCTCAAGAGTCAGAAACATGAATTAATAGATTCCTAGAGCATAAATGGTTAACATGTCTATTAACTGTCTGGTGTCTGTTACTTTTCTCAGATTTGATAGGTAACACACTAGCAGTATTTTGGTCTGGAAGAATTTTAAAGTAGATGTGTTTTATTCTTTCTTGACATAGAAAAACAAATCTCTGTAGGGCAACTGGGAAAGTCTGATTCTAAGTATCACGTTGTCTGGACATGCCTAAGCCATAATATGCATTCTCACAGAACTGGTTTGTGATGTGGTATGATCTTATGGTGACCAATAGGATTTTGAGAAAGTTTGCCAATGACAATGACTTTAGCATATGTTGACCCTTTCTTTTCTGCAAGAGATTGAGATATCTTGATTCCCCTTCAGATTTGTAATGGAGCACTTAGTAAGATACAACATAAAGACATCCTCTAAGGGATGGCCCCTAGCCAACAGGTCTTGTGTGCATTAACTATGACATGTAGGAACTACCTGTATATAGTCAGCACATAGGAAATATTTCTCTTTATTTTCTCTGCAAGAGACTAGCTATGAGGCACCAGACAGTGTTCATGTTGTCATCAGGTATGATTGCCAGGATGATCATAAAACAACAAACATATCTAATCCCCAGTGGAGCTGCTTTTCCACCTTCCTTTTCCATTGGGTGTGGCTTTGTAATTCTACTAAGATGAAGAGAGAAGAAAAGAGAGTTTGGCAGTTTGGAAGAGCTTCATCAAAGATGTGATACTTGAAAGAAATACAGCTAGGTTTAATGAAATGAGAAAATAATCAGGTCAAATAGAGAAACAAGAACAAAAGTTGAGCTGTATCATGATGAGACTCCTGTGAGTGAGGGAGTTCATTCTCAGTACAATAAGCTGCTCAACTAAATTAATCTAACTTGCTGTTTATTTAGAAGTCACTGGGGATACACAATCTACATAGCATAAAGTGAAGGATGGCCAGTTTAGCTTGTGAAGCATGGTAAAATTTAGTAATTCTGAAAACAATGACCTGTTTCACATTTATTCATTAGGTTGAATTTTTTTGTTCTATTTTTATATTCAAACTCTATACCAGTTCCCCTTCTCACTGCATTACAATGTTGAAATGTACTAATTTTTACCTCTAGGTTAAAATTTATTATCAACTAATCAGGAATTTCTTCAGTTTTATAAATGAAGGGTGTGTTTCACAAGTATAAAAGAAGAAATTTTAAAAAGTTTGATACAAGAAAATGTTTGGCTGTTTTGGGTCCTTTCTTTTGAGAATGGGACTATTCTAAAATCAATTTTACTAGTAACTTAGAATTGCAAATGGAAAACCTTGATATTTAAATTTAAGTGTTTTTTAAATGCTTAATTTGAATTCTACATCATTAGATGTGTGCAGCAAATGTATAATTTTTCTGAAAAAATTATTTTTTAGCAAGAATATTTGCATGCAAAGCATCTTTTTTTCTGAATGTCATGCTTTTCCCAGAAACCATTAATTTTCTTTCAATATTTTAAGTCAGTATTTTTCTATTTTCTATAGTCTGTTGATAGTGGTGGGAAATTTGAACTTGAAATGCTTTTTAGCCATGTAGATCTTGAAATTATTATGTGTCTCTCAAATGGGGAGATCATTTGAATTGGGAATTACTGTTGATTCAGTATAGAAATACTGAAGCAACATTTTGCTATGTGATGACATAAACATTTCAAAATGAAAATTATAAAAAGGTTGCAAAAGAAAAAGATGTCTTAAAGTTCAAACATCCCAGAAAAATTTATTTAAATTAGCAGTGATTTTCCATAGGTCTAGTGATGACTCTGAGTTGAGCTTTTAACTAAAAAAAAAGCATTGCTTTTTTTTTTTTTTTTCTTAATTTCACTGGCAAAGTTAAACAAAATCAGGTATAAAAGAAACCAAATAAAAAAAAATTAGGCAATCTTTTAAAGTTCTAGTGATGATCCTAATGTCCTGCCACGGTTGAGAAATCCTGCTTTGTTCTTGATAGATGACCTTTTCCTTGGCTCACTTAGACTGAATTTCTGAAAGTAAAACATTTCTTAGTTTCATATTAAGTCAATAGTACATATGGGGCAATATCTCTGTGTTAAAAATTCTTCACCTAGGAAACAGGTATTCTTAGGTACTAAAGCCTTGATTGTTCCAGTCTTCTCTAGCAATTTTTCTGTGATTTACCGCACCCTTTTTGTAAATCATTCTCTATTCTTCCTACTACCATCTCTTCCTAAACCTCTGGACTTTCTAACTTTATCATTTTGACAGCTATTATTTTTCTCACCTGAAATTGCTACCTCTCCTTTTTCTTACCATACTTTTCTTTTGACCTCTTTCTTTTTTTCTTTTCTTTTCTTTTATTTCTTTTTTTTTTTTTTTTTTTTTTTGAGGTGGAGTCTCACTCTGTCACCTAGGCTGGAGGACAGTGGCATGATCTTAGCTCACTGCAAACTCCACTTCCCAGTTTAAGCAATTTTTCTGTTTCAGCCTCTCCAATAGCTGGGATTACAGGCAACTGCCACCATGCCTGGCTACTTTTTGTATTTTTAATAGAGATAGGGTTTCACCATGTTGACCTGGCTGGTCTCGAATTCATGGCCTCAGGTGGTCTACCCACCTCGGCCTCCCAAAGTGCTGTGATTACAGGCATGTGCTACTGCACCCAGCCTTGGCCCCTCTTTCTACTTGGATTATTGGTTAAGCAACCCTGTTCCCTCCCTGGTTCTGCCTATTCATTCAAACAATTTGAGATGCTGTCTGAGATTATGAAAGCTTGGCTCCTTTTGGAGAAACTTCGATTCTTCTATTCATCTGACTAAATTCCTGTCTACATGTAAAATGCAGTGTGAATTTTGCCTCCTGATGAAAAGTAGAAAAAGGTACCCATGGATCTTGAATTTTTGGCATGCTAAAAACACGTTACTCACCCTTAATCAAATGAAGACCAACTCATCAAGGACACATTTCTAGAGATTATGGCTTTGTTTTGCAAACTTTTCAGTGATATCTCATGATGATTTTAGAAATTTTCGGTGAAGACAAAAGAGTCATTATGTAACTATTCCTTAGGTATTTAAATAATTGTATAAATTTTCTGAAAGCTTCATGTAGGATGAATATTAAAGCCATAATACTTAACAACAGTATTATATTTTCTTCAGTGAATTTTGTGTAGGGTTTAGTTCTATGGGCTTTTCTGTTGCATGTCTAGACTACTCTGACAATGAGTTGAAGGAGACTAACATCTTGTAAAAACAAACAAAATCAATTTATAGGCATAGGGCTGGGCCACTGGCTTAGCTATAGCACCTGTGAGAAAGTATGGAGGTTATTAATAGAGAACATCAGCAATCAGTGAAGAATAGGACTTGGATTTGAAAAAAACAACAATAGAAAATCAGCATTAATAAAGATGTAATATTGAAAACGAAGTGGGCAACATTTCTTTGGTTCTTAGTTTTGGTTGAGCTTCATTGAAAGTATCATTTTTACTTCCGCAGAGCATGACTTTAGAAAAAGACATAAACATCTCAGGAATTCAGTGGGGAGAAACCAGGAGGGTAAGAAGATCTGCATGAGGAGTAGTTAAACGAATGAGGCATTGGCCTGCAAGAGAGTGAACTAGCTGGAGCATCTAGTCACCATTTTTGAATATTTGAGAAGTTCTTATGTGGAAGGTGCACACAACTTGTTCTGTAGATACTAATAAGGGAGAGGATTGGGACACAGGCTATGTTTATAGAGATGCAGAAACTCCCAAATTCATGGTATAAAATTTTTGATTTTTGAGAAAACTTATTTCTGATATTCTAGGATTTATAACACTTACCTAAATGTTAATTTCTTAGTGGGTAGTCTCTTCCATTTAATTCACAATTTAATAAGTTGACCTAGTTTATTCTGTAGAATAAATTCTATAATCGTAAATTACCGAACTTTTCTTGGACTTAGTTTCCTCATCTTATTATGTAGTATTCCCTATGTAAATGTAATAATCATTGTCCAGCAGAACCAAAAAAAAAAAAAAAAAAAGTGTTGAATAGTTTGCATGTACTAGTTTAATAGGGGAAAAAAAGAATGATTTTTTAACTAAGGTAAGTTGTTTAGGGAAGGCAGGAGAATAACTATGTTCATTGATTTTTCCAATATCATAACTTCATCTGTACATATAGTTTTAATGGATTGTGTCTACCTATCCAAATTCACAGCTGAGAAACTATTTCAGATTAATATCAGCTATTATTCAGGGCAATTGGAAAGACAGAAGCACAGTTATTCTTCTCAATGGAAACAAATAAATTTAAGGAGGCCCCTTCTCTTGGAAGTTTATTTGTTTTCTATGCAGTGTGAATTAATCAGACTGAAGCTTTAAAAAATCTAAAAAAATTGTTTCAGCTTTCTTTTTTAATATATATTTGATTTTTAAAATTTCTCAAATGGGTGAATATTTTTTTTTTCTTTTGCTTGGAGACAGAGTCTCGCTCTTGTCCCCCAGGCTAGAGTGCAGTGGTGGGATCTTGGCTCACTGCACTTCCACCCCTCGGGTTCAAGCGATTCTCCTGCCTCAGCCTCCTGAGTAGCTGGATTTACAGGTGTCCACCACCATGCCCAGCTAATATTTGTATTTTCGGTAGAGATGGGGTTTTGCCATGTTGCCCAGGCGGGTCTCAAGCTCCAGACCTCAGGTGATCCACCTGCCTCGGCCTCCCAAAGTGCTAGGATTATAGGTTGGAGCAACCTCAACTGGCCTATTTTTAATTTTTTAACATTTAAGTTCAGGGGTACATGTGCAGGTTTGTTACTTAGGTAAACTTGTGCTTTTTAACTATAAGGAAACTCCATACTGCTTATCATAATGGCTATGCTAATTTACATTCCCACCAACAGTGTACGAGGTTTCCTCTTCTACTGACATCCTGCATGATCTGTATTCTTTGAATGGAGACCAGCGACCAGTAACTAGTTTCCGGTGAGCAGAGTGTGCGGCCAAGGCGCAAATCATGTGTGTGTTTATATCTATATGACAAGAAAATGTGCTGCAGGCAGTTTTAGCTTGTCTACTCCCTTTCTTTACACTTGAAAAACCAGTCCTAGCATACTTTGGGGAAGAAGCCCAGAGTGGTAATTAAAGTTATTCACCCTCCTCCCACTCTGTAAATATAGGCTTTTCCCATGGTTTTATCAGAGGCTGTTTATTACTTTTTTTCCCTGTACTTTTTCCTTCAGTGATCTCCTGTACGCCTATGTCCCCATGAATGTGCCCAGCCTAGTGTTAGTCCAGGAATTGTCATCCCTTTGAAGCATCTTTTCTTTTTCTCCCCCTATAATTAAATCTGTCAATTGTGAACCAGTAAACCAGTGTTTCACAAGAATTTTCAGTGGTTTCTTATAAAATTAGGCCACCAGTACTTTCACTCTTTATCAATCAAAAGGAGGAAATTCAAGTGAAGTCAAGGTGCATGTGTTAGTGAAAACTAAACTAGGGGTTGGATATCAGGTTCTTGTTTCTACTCTGCCTTCAACAAGCTGAGTGGTGTTGTGCAACTTAGTTTCCTTATTACTAGCAGGGAGGGGTGGGACTAGAACACTTCTAGTTTCCTCTCAGCTCAATGAAAGCAAATAATGCTTTCTTCTTAAGTTTTATTAGTGTTTCCCGGTATTTCTTTAAAATTCTGTGAATCGACTGTCTGATACACTCCGAGGAAGTGCATAAATAGATTTAAAAATTTCACTTATGAGACAGGTAGTTTTTAATCCAACTGTTTACAGCATTCTGGGTAATGAGGGGGAAGTTAAATAGTTACATCAGCCCCTAGTTTGAGTAAGTAGTAGTCAGTGTTGTGAGGAATTGGGACTAGAAGAAAGAAAGGATATTTCTTAAAAAATAGCGGTGAGCTGCTGTGTGCCTAAGCAAGGACAACAACTTTTAGTTATCAAATAATAGTAAGCACAGAGTGGCTTTGAGAAAATCTAAACATAACAAATAAAAGTTTCAAGCTGAGATTTGAAGAAAACTGGAAGTTTATCCTTCTGTCTCAGGAAGATTTTATATTTTTATTTTAGCATTTGAAACTTCAGCTCCTGCTTAATGCTTCTAGTTTTAGAGAGATCACGATATTATGAGTTCAACTGTTTTGTTTCCAGTGTTGATATACTTTACACGTGTGCTGTGTTTTCCAGAGAGTTGAAAAGCATTCTGATTGTATACAATATTCATGTATGTATAATGTGAAAAGCTAGTCACTCCATTTTCTGTTTTTAGGGGAAGATTAACATTCACCTAAAGGATACTCTGGATGGTCATTGCACTTGAGCATCTGACAGGTTAGAAATAGGCTGTGAGATGACAATATTACTACTAATATTTCCCATATTTTCAACCTTGAGCCCTTTTATGATAAACTCTTGTCTCCAGGAACCTAGAAGTTTCAAGAGCTCTAAAACAATCATTCATAGTAGACTTCTTTACCATGAGGCTATTTCTGTGTTGATGTTAAGACCACATATCATTTTCTGAGGAACATGACTCAGAAGAATTCATTTCAAGAATAAGTAACACTGTTTAACATTCTGGCTGAAATAAGCATTTTCCTATATCATGTTTTCCACTTGCAAGGAAAAATTTTAATGAAAAACACTTTGGCAGCAAAAAGAACAAAGCTGGAGGCATTGCACTACTTGCCTTCAAAATAGTATAGTAATCGAAACAGCATGGTACTAGCATAAAAACAGACACATAAACCAATAGGACAGAGTAGAGAGCCCAGAAATAAATCCACATATATATGGCCATTTGATTTTTGACAAAGCTGCCAAAAAAACACTGTGGGAAAAGACCAGTCTCTTCAATAGATAGTGTTGACAAAACTGTATATCTACATGCAGAATAAAAATGGTCCCTTATCTCACACCATATACAAAAATAAACTCAAAATGGATTAAAGATTTAGTTGTAAGATCTGAACATGTAATAATACCAGAAGAAAACATAGGGGAAAGCTCTATGACATTGGCATGGGTAATGATTTTTTTAATATGACCCAAAAGCATAAGCAAGAAAAGCAATAATAGATAAATGGAATTATATCAAACTAAAAGCTTCTTCACAGCAAGGAAACAATCAAAGGGAAGAGACAATCAATGAGACAGGAGAAAATATTTTCAAGTAATACATTTTATAAGGGATTAGTATCCAGAATATGTAAGGAACTTAATTCAAAAAGCATAAAAACATAGCATAAAAACAAATAACCTAATTTATAATTAAGTAGAGGACCTAAATAGTTCTCAAAAGAAGACATACAAATTGTCAAAAGGCATATGAAAAATGTTCAGTATCACTAATCATCAGGGAAATGCAAATTAAAACCACAATGAGATTCACACCTGCTAGAAGAGCCATTACAAAAAGACAAAAGATAGTTGTTGGTGAGGATATGGAGAGAAAGGAAACTTTGTACACTGTTGGTGGGAATGTAAATTAGTATAGCCATTATGGAAAACAGTATGGAGGTTTCTCAAAGTTTAAAAATAGGGGACGGGGTTTAAATGGCTGACTAGCAGGATTTCATAGCTGCCTCCTCCACTTAGAAGAACCAGAATAGTGCATAAACAGTCATAATTTGAATATACTGTCCAAGAGAGAATGCTGGAATTCAACAGGGATAGAACATGAAACATGAAAAGCAGGAAAGAGGAAGGAAAAGAGGCAGCCTGCTTTGGCTAGAATTGGCTGGGAGCCAGAAGTGACTTCCCAACCCAGGGAATGGGTGAGTGAGAGATTTTTCATTTGCCCACATCTCCACCATGGAATCATGAATTCTGCCTATAGGAGAACACTTGATCCACCCAAACCCTGAGACTAACATAGGGAACTTCTGGGAGATGATGGGACAGAACTGCTTCAGGAAGGGGCCTCGCACTGTGTCCCATACCCTTTCTGAGACCCAAGCTGCTATAGTTAAGACAAAGAATACAAATGACTGATTTTAAAGAAGAGAATTCTGAAAAACAAATACAAAAGAAAAAAAAAGGAAAAAATCAGGATGTGTATGAGAAATTCACCAAAGGGATGAAAACCGCAAAAGTAAGTGTATAACTCACTAGTAAAGCAATTACACAGAGGAGGAAGAGAAAGCACTCAAATAATACCACTGCAGAATTCCATCAAATGGCTATAACAATAAGAGAAAAAGAAAAGAACAAACAATATATAAAACAACCAGCAATCATTAACAATATGATATGACCAAATCCGCACATATCAATAACTTTGAACATAAATTATCCACTCAAGATATAGAATGGCTGAATGAATTTAAAAATTCCAGTTTTATGCTCTTATAAAAAATTCACTAGCAAAGGCATATATATTTGGAGAGTAAAGGAATGGGAAATGGTATTTAATGTAAATGGAAACCAAAAGTGAGCAGGAGTAGCTACACTTAACATCAGATAAACATACTTTAAGTCAGGAAAATTAAAAAAAAGATACGATTGTTATGTAATAATAAAGGGATCAATTCATTAAGAGGATATAGTAATCCTAAATATATATGGACCCAACCCTGGAACAACCAGATTTATAAGGCAAATATTACTAGATTTAAAGATGGAGTTAGATTGTAATACAATAGTAGGAGACTTCAACACCCCTGTGTCAGCACTAGACAGATCATTGAAACAGGAAATCAAGAAACATTAGATTTAAATTGAACTTCAAACCAAATGGATCTAACAAACATGTAACAACCACTATAGAAATAAATTCTTCATATCAGCACTTGGAACATTCTTCAGGATAGGTTGTATAAGATAGATCATATAGGCTATAAAACAAGTCTTCATAAACAAAAAAATTTAAATTATATAAAGTATCTTTTCAGACCACAATGGAATAAAATTAGAAATCCATACCAAGAGGAACTTTGAAAATTATACAAATACATGGAGATTAGCAAACATGCTCTTAACTGAACGTGGGTCAATGTGGAAATTAAGATGGAAATAAAAAAATTTCTTACAACAAATGAAAGTGGAAACACAACATATCAAAACCCATGGGATACGGCAAAAACAGTGCCAAGAAGGAAATTTACAGCAATAAAGGCCTGCATCAAAAAGATTACAAATTAACAATCTAACAATGCACCTCAAAGTACTGGAAAATCAAGAACAAACCAAACTCCAAATTAGCAGAAGAAATAATAAAGATCAGTTGAGTTCTAAATGAAATAGGCTAAAAAAATACAAAGGACCAACAAAATAAAAAGTTAGTTTTTTAAAAAGATAAACAAAATTGATAAACCACTACCTAGACTAATAAAGAAGACAGGAGACCTTAAATCAGAGAAGAAAAAGGAGACATTATAACAAATATTATAGAAATTAAATAAAATCAACAGAGGTAATTATGAACAATTACATGCCGACAAACTAGAAAACCCAGAGGAAATAGATAAATTCTCGGAAACATAGAATCTACCATGATTGAATCAGAAAGAAATGGAAAACCTGAACAGACCAATAATGAGTGGCAATATTGAATCAGTAATTAAGAGTCTACCAACAAAGAAAAGCCCAGGACGAGATGGATTCCAGTTAAATTCTACCGAATTTACACAGAAGAACGAATGCCAATCCCGAAATTATTTCAGAAATATTGAAGATGTGGGAATTCCTTATAACCCATTCTATAAGACTAGCATCATCTGATACCAGAGCCAGACAGGGACACTCAGAAATAAACAAATACGAAAACAACCCGAAAAACAAAAAATGCCCACCACCTACCAATATTTCTAATGAACATAGATGCAAAAATCTTCATTAAAATGCTATCAAACAAAATTAAACAGCATATAAAAAATATATGCCATGATCAAGTGGAATTTACACCAAGGATGCAGGGATGGTTCACCATGTGCAAACAAAAATGTGATACATCACAACAGAATGAAACAAATACTGTATGTTCATCTCAACAGAGGAAGAGCATTTGGTAAAATTTAATATCTTTTCATGTAAAACCTCTCAACAAACTGGAAGGAACATTACTCAAAAAGGCCGCATACAACACATCTTCCACTAACATAATACTGAATGGGAAAAAGGTGAAAGCCTTTTCTCTTCGAACTAGAACAAAATAAGGATGCCCACTTTACCACTCCTATTCAACATAGTACTGGAAGTTCTAGCCTGAGCAATCAGTCAACAAAGAGAAATAAAAGGTATCAAAATGGAAAAAGAGGAAGTCAAATTGTCCTTTTTTGCCGATAACATAATCGTATATCTAGAAAAATCTAAAGACACCATAAAAAAACTTTTAGATTTGATAAATGAATTTAGTGAAAGTCCAAGATACAAAATCAATGTATGAAAAGCAGTAGAATTTCTAGACACATGTGGTGATCTAGTTAAGAAAGAAATCAAGAAAGCAATTTCATTTAAGACAGCTACAAAAAAATAAAATATCTAGTGTAAATGTAACCAAGGAGGTGAAAGAAAAACTACAAAAATCACTATTAAAAGAAGTTGAAATTTACACCACCAATTGGGAAACATCGTATGTTTGTGGACAGGAGGAATCAATATGGTCAAAATAACCATATTGCCAAAAGCAATCTACTGATTCAATGCCATTTCAATCAAACTAGCAATACTATTCTTCACAAAATTGAAAAAAACAATCCTAAAATTCTCATGGAATCACAATAAAGCCCAAATAGCCAAAGGAATCCTAAGCAATAAGAATGAAGCTGGAGGTATAGTAACCAAAAACAATATGCTACTGGTATAAAAATAGACATATAGACCAATGGAACAGAATAGAAACCCCTGTAAATATAAACACACATATTTACAGCTAAATAGTCTTTGATAAAGTCTACAAGAACTTATACTGGGAAAAAGCACTCTGTTCAATAAGTGGTGTTGAGAAAATTTAATACTTACATGCCAAAAGATGAAACTGTATACCTGTCTCTCGCCATACACAAAAGTACAACTCTAAATGGATTAAAGACTTAAATATAAGAACCAAAACCATAAAAATATTAGAAGATTCCCTGGGGAAAATATTCCTGGACATTGGTCTAGGCAAAAAGTTTAAGACTAAGTCCTCAAAAGCACAAATAATAACACCAAAAATAGACAAATGTGACTATATTAAACTCCTCTGCCTAGCAAAGGAAAACAATCAGCAGAGTGAAGAGCCAACCTGTTGAATGGGAGAAAATATTTCCAAACTATTCATTTGATAGACAACTAATACCCAGAATGTAGAAGGAGCTCAAACAACTCCACAGGATTTAAAACAAATAATCCCATTAAAAAGGCAAAAGTCACGAATACAAATTTCTCAAAAGAAGACACACAAATGGCCAATAGGTTTATGAAATCATGCTGACCATCACTAATTTCAGAGAAATGCAAATCAAATCCACAATGAGATATTATCTTATGCCAATCAGAATGGCTCTTATTAAAAAGTCAAAATAGGTGAGCGTATTTTTGCTTGCATGTAATGATATAGAGAAAATATGCTTCTAGGAAGCAGAATTCCATCCTCAACTTCAGCCCATCCATAAGATGCCAACATATACATTTTCTGAAGAAGGATTAATCAATTAGAATTGTCATAAGATGGATGGATAGGATCATCGCAGACAACTTTTTCTCTAAAAGGGTTTAAATAGACATCAGAATAATTGCACATAATATTATAGAAAAGATTAGATTTAGAGGTTTGGATAAATAGACCTTAGATTCTATGGAAGTAAGGATATGGAGTGTTTTTTAAAGGAATACAAGTTTTTTAAAAAAATGGTTTCTGAGCTGGGTGTGGTGGCTCATGCCTGTAATCCCAGCACTTTGGGAGGCTGAGGTGGATAGATCATAAGGTCAGGAGTTCGAGACTAGCCTTGTCAGCATGATGGAAACCCTCTCTCTATTAAAAATACAAAAGTTAAGTAGGCATGGTGGCATGTGCCTGTAGTCCCAGCTACTAGGGAGGCTGAGGCAGAGAATTGCTTAAACCTAGGAGGCAGAAGTTGCAGTGAGCTGAGATTACACCACGGAACTCCAGCCTGGGCGACAGAGCGAGGCTCTGTCTCAAAATCAAAACAAAACAATAAAATGGTTTCTGTATTTATGACATGTAAAATTTTACTGTGCTATCTATAACTTTCTAAATAATATCAGTTTTTCCCAATATGTACCAAAGTTTTATGAAACAGTGGAACCCCTGTGAAGCAGTAGGATAAGCACCTGTCCCAGCTGACATAGCTAGTGGTTATTTATTGTAAATATGCAATTAATTTGTAGTGTTTAAAACATATAGCTAGTTAGAATAATCAAACCTCTTTCTTATTCCTTGTCCCATTTGTGTCTCCTAAATTATCTAAGAGTTCAGGCTAAAGAGGACTTTCAGTTGTGCATTATTCAGGAAACTATCTAGACCATACTTTCAATAAGAAGTTGAACACAAACGAAGTTGCTAACAAACTTATTTTCTTCTGTTGTGAGCTTTTAGTACATATTCATCATAGTATAATATGAGATTTGAAGTGCTTTCAAATGTTTTCATGTCCCAAGGCATTTGCGAGAATAAGCTTTTTTTAAATCTCTCTTTAAAATCAGATAAGGGCCAGTAATGAAGGGCAAGCAGAAGGACATTTGTATTCTTTCTTTAAACCCACACGACTTTGTTTCACTGGCTACCTGTAAAATGATACCAGCCTCTTATCACATTTGAGAGTGATTAAAGAACAAGGCTGATTCAAAAGATACTCATAAAATTCTGACCCTGTATAGCCACACGTATCTGCTGGATGGATAGCAAATCAACAAACTTTTTAAGGAAGTGACTATCCAAACAGGATCTCTTTTGTTATTTTTAGAACAAGTGTTAGCCAAGTATTTCTTTTGAAATTTTGAAGCATTTCCTTAGTTTAATTTTTACACATTCAATTTCTGATTGGTTTTGAAAGATGTGTATATAATGAGGATGGCAATACTCAGAATAGTCCGAAGCTGTCTGAGGGGACTTGATGGAAAGAAGTTACCAAGTTTGACCTAAAACTGGAGCATAAGTGTTAAACTGCCCCCCAAATATACTGGAGGACAGAATACTCAGGGAGATGCTAGAAAGATAAAGAAAACAGAAAACAAAATGGATGGCTGTGGCCTCATTTTTCTTCTCTGACAGACAAGCTTGAATTTGCTAACTGAGAAAAGTTGGAGAGGGGAAGGTGGTGTCTTAGGCAGGGAAACTAATTTTGTGTCTTCTTGGGAAAGACACAATCTTTGATTATACATTCTTCATCTTTCTAAATTCTGAGCCTTCTGATTTGATGTTTTGGAACCTATTACTAAGCAGTGAGGCTGAGTTTTTGAGCACTTGAAGACATTTTCCTGCTTCTGGTAACTAATGAATAAATACAGTCATCAAACAATAAACACATAGACATGTACTGAATCAGGTAAAGAGCTTTATACCGTAGGTCAATATAATAGATTACAGTAAGACAGAATGATTCATATTAAGGAGAATATATAGTATCAGAGGAGATGACATATGTTTGCATCAGAGTTTCTGTGTCCAAATACAATTTTTTTAACCACATAGGTCACAGCTGATAATTCTACTAAATTGGTAACAAAATAATAGGTTTCAATGGGGTTTTATCTTAAAATGTGACATCTGAAAGCATAAAATATTTATGAAAGTCAGGCAGTATTTATAAGTTTGTGGAGTTCTTAGAAAAAAACAGAATAAAATATTAAGTTCCTTTTTCTATTAAACTCTGTTGTGTCATTATTTGATGTATTTCCATATTTGACTTTTGTAACAAAAATTTTATCAAAAAATATTTGAAATTTCTATCAAACTAAGGATAGAATGCATATTTCAATTAAGTATGACTGCAAGAGTACAATCTCTTAAATAATACTACAACCAAAATTCCATAGTAATTCTAAAGACAACTAATCTAAGTCCTTGGTGGAAACAGACAGACACTTGAATATATCTTAAAAATGCAGTTTTATAAAGCCGGATTAAATATGCTAACCATTTTCCAGCATTATAACCAAAGGGCCATTTAGGCAGCTTTATAAATCTTATCTGTGGATGTTCATGTTTATTCCTTGGATTCTTATTAGTATTGTAAATAAATTTCATATTATGCCTACCATCTTGCAGCAAAGGACAAGAGAAGACATGACTGTCGTCTCTGGAGACTATAAGTCTTTTATGTTTTTTATATCCCACAGCAGTATCCACCAGCCATTATTATGCTGTATTTGTGTACTGAGTTCACAAAAGTTACAGCTTAGCCAAAATGTACTGTCTTTATTTTAGGCGCATCTAGTAGTCTAAAGTATTGTGTTTTTCTAGGAAGGTGCATTCCTTATTTAAGTACTTTATCCTGTTTGAAGCATCAAGATATTAATTACCCTTATTGCTTCTCCTCCTCTTATACTGTTTTTATTAAACATTTGGATTGATAGCTATCATATCAGTCCAATTGGAATGCTGCAAATAGCAGAAAATATTCTACATGGTGGCAATTGTAGGACATTATTCTTAGACAATTTTGGATATGGAATTTGTTTATGCTCATTTTCATTGGAACATATAATTCTTTAGATATTATTTAATTTTAGCTATGTACTCCTTAAACACACACACACACACACACACACACACAAAGAAAATACTCATACAACAGATATAGGAAAGCTAAATCCAGGTTTTCTTTGAATAGTGAACACGTTGTAAATTAAATAATCTTCTCATTATGTACTTTGGATAACAAAATAGAAATAATGAGGTAAACTCTTAATGAATGATGAATATGTGGACATTTCCTATTAGGTGTACATACATCAGCTGAATTGATTGATCCCAGGAGACAGTTTCTATAAGTTTTATATAATAAATTATTATTTATTGAAAACTTATGTGCCAGACATCAAACAAATGATGTGCATGAATTAGCTCATTTTATCATTAAAACTTTGAGAAAGTAATGGTTTGTAGTATTTTAAAATATATATTATATGATAAAATTGACATTTGGAAAGGGTATCATTTAGGTTAGATCAGAGAAGGAGAATCAGAATGATATGGACTCATGGACTCATTACAGGGGTTAGACCTTACCCATTTATTGGAGCCAGAAAAACAGTCCATGTAAGGCTGTTGCTTTTGTATCTGATGTGGGACCTGCTGTCAGCAGAGAAGGCAATAAGATAGGAAAGATGGACATAAAGTGGGGATTAGCAAGGACAGACTTGACGTTGAAGACACACTGGAGGCCATGGGGACAGACTGGAATTAATATCTGTCTTCCTGGAACCTCAGTGATGTAGGTAATCTGCAGTGGAAGCTGGCACCCTTCACTACACAGCTGCACATGCAACTAACTCAGGTTTGACTTGCTGAAGTAGGAGCCTGATGACTTGAAGACCAGGCTGCTGTTCTGCACCAAAAGATGAACTAGAAGGTCAGTAACAAAGCTCATGGGTGGCAACAGTATTTGCCCTGTATCAAAGTTTACAACATAAAAAAAAAAAAACTGCTTTGATTCTGCCTTCCAAATGTTATAAAAATTTCTCCTTAATTAACACTAATTGAAGATCATACCAGGGGAATGATACTTGGAAATATATTTTCAGTTGCAGTTCAGCTAAATTGACACCCTATATCTCTACAGAAAGGTTAAACAACTTAGCTAGATCACACATTTAATAAGCAATAGGGCCAGTGTAGTGCATAGTCACGTCATATACATGGGATGAATGGAAACATCAAATGTCCTAATGTTCTGATAATGGGTTGTTTGGGGCTTGGAACTGAATTTCTAGGATATACTACAAAGATTCCAAAAGTGTAGTATCACACATCTCAGATGGAAGTGAGGAATGTGCCAGAAACAGCTGTGCTAAAATACATGATCTCCTGTTTATTAATTGTACAAAGTGATATCATTTATTCTTTTCTTAATTAAATACATTGAAAAACTGCTGTGTCAGGCACTGCAATAAAAATCAGAAATAAAATCATAAACAAAAAAGACAAAAAAAAAAAAAAAAGGCTTAGGGCCAGGATTCACACCCAGTTCTCCTTAATACCAAAGTCCCAGATATCATTAACCACAGTTCAAGGGGCCTTATTGTCTTTTACTTTGCATGTCAAGAGAATATATTCAATAATAATTCATTCAGCAAATATTTGAGAAATTTTTTAGTGTTGAATGCTATGGATAATACAAAAAACAAAAAGACATAGCCCCTTGCTTTCCCAAGCTTATTTTAAGACAAAATTTGGAAGAGCTAGAGGATAGAAGAGGTAGAAAAAGGGAGTCAGTAGCGAAGCTGATCAGAGAAAGACAGAGATCAGAGGGCGGGGAGAGAAAGTGCAGCTATAAAGGAACAACTTTGCCCGGGTTGTACTGGGTGCACAATGGCTAACACTATACCATGCTTGTTCACAAGGAGCTTTCTGTCTAGGTGAGTGGCTTACACTTTAGAGGGGAAAAAGGAGTGTTAATGATTGGTCCCATCTGGGAGTCATCTCTTAGAAATTGACATTTGGAAAGGATATCATTTAGGTTAGATCAGAGAAGGAGAATCGGAGTGATATAGACTCATGGACTTATTACAGGGATTAGACCTTACCCATTTATGGGAGCCAGAAAAACAATCTGTGGCAATCTCACTGTGAATTATGAGTTCTTACAGTGTTTTCTTCTAAAGATGGAGCCTTAGTCTATTAGAGCTGCTATAACAAACATGTCATAAACTGTGTAGATTATAAATAGCACAAATTTATTTCTTATGTCCCAGAAGCTGGGAAGTGCAAGATCAAAGTATTGGTGGGTTGGTGTCTGGTGAGTGCCAGTTTCCAGGTTCACAGAAGGCACCGTCTCACTGTATCCTCACGTGGTGGAAAAGGGGTTAGCTAGCTTTCTAAGGTCCTATCAATCAGGGCATTCATCCCATTCATGAGGACTTTGTCCCCATGACCTAACTAGCTCCCAAAGCCCCTATCTCCTAATGTCATCACCTTGGGGATTAGGATTTCCCCATACAAATTTTGTGGGGAGACAAACATTCAGACCACATCAGAACCCTCAAGCCTGGAACAGACATGCTGTTGGAGTTCTTAGGCAGTTCAGTACTTCATGCATCCCAGCGTTTTCTGTGAAAATAATAAACCATAGTCTCTGGAGTAAATCCTTCCTAAGCATTACAACTATGTAGGAGTCTCAGTATTCACATTGTTATTCAGCAGAAATACCAAATGCATGTATAATAAATGTAGCACTTATTCAGTTTACATATTTGTATTATAATTAAGCCTTTCTAAAAAAATTATAACCTAGTTTGACCTTGTTTAAATATTTTCTCTTTTACATATACATTAACAGATTTTTTCAGTTTTAATTTCCAATGCCCAATGCTCTAGGATGTATGATGAATGTAGCACAAAGCAGTAAATTCCTCTTTATTATTGTTATTTATTGTTAAGACATGCTTCATTAAACAGTCTCTGTCTCGTTACTGAAAGAACTCAGTACGGTTTTGCACAACTAATGGTTTTCATTAGCATTCATCATTGAATTGTTTTCCACCTAAGAAATTGGGTTAGTGTTTTAAATGTTGTCTTTGTTAGAATGGGCAATTATGTTACCAAAAAGGTAGATGGTAAGTTTTAGAAAGAAGCTAACTTAAATCAATCAATAAAATGGTCTCTGCAGAGAGTTGCATGATACTTGTGGAAATCTGCTTATGCTTTTATTTAAAGGTTAAATATCAACTTGTCAATCAGAAAGAAATATAACTTTCATTTTGGCTTGCAATGATTAGAATGTATATTTTTTCTTTTGTGAAGGAAAGTGTAATGAGCTAAGACTCAGGAGTATTGTAGTCCAGCTGAGTTATCTATGACCCTCCACTGCCTCATCAGTAAAATGAAAGAAGGGATGATATGTTTTCTCTAAACTTCTTTCTAGTTCTGATACTTCATAGTTATCAAATTGTTTCTTTTCACCACAAAACATTCCTTTTGTATGTTAAAAAGGAATGAAGACACACAGAGTTACCAAAAAGCATTAGCAGGAAGTCTCCTATAATGGAAAGATAACCCAACTGGGAATGTGAAGACTGGAGTTCCAGTTTTAGCTCTGTCAATATTTGCCTTTGTGACCTACTCAGTCTTCCATAAAGTTATTTTCAGTTCTAAGATTCTGTGGGCTCAACAATGAAGTAAAAGTTAGCATAAAGGCATATAACTCTACCTGATATTATTAGGAAATAAACTTTGGACATAGGAAGACATAGGGAAACTTGGGTTTGATGATTTGGTTTTTTTCCTTAGTAACTACCTTAGTAGGTAGGTGTTGAAAACTCTATACACAGCTTTCAAGATTACCTTTGACATGACTTTGTTGAAGTTTGAAGAGGTGTAGGGGATCATTACTCTGACCACATAAATCCTCTGAGTTTGGGAATGGTTGAGAAATCGTCAGAGTCAGATAGGTCAGGATTAAATGATCAGCCATTAACATTGGATTTGAGTGTGAGCTTACATGCTTTCTAAGTAGTGGAAAATTGAACTGTTTTTGTTTTCCCCTAAGCTTATGCTTTGGGAGAATCCATCAGAACAACATAAAGAAGGCCAAATTAGATCTTTGCTGAACCCTAGTGGAGGAGACAGAGGGATAAGGTGCTCCAAGAAGGAAGTTTGAGCCTTGAGCCATGTATATTTACTACATGAAGTTTAGGATCTAGAAGAGAAGGCCAGTGGCAGTGAGAGAAGAGGGAAATTCACTACAATTGGGGTTTGTGGTCTGGAAGAGGTATGGATCTGAATACAGAGCTCTGTAAAGATATTGTTAGTCTACCCTTTCTTAGGGGCCCCAAAATATTTGTCAAAAGGGCCTATTGCCCTTATTCTCTGAAGGTCTAAAAGAGTTACTATAAAGGAGCTGAGCCACACTTCCAGTTTCTTGTTTTAACCTCCCCAATTACCCGTGTCTCTCCTCATTTAGAAAACACAGAAGATATGTGAGGATACTAGAAGAAGTGTTTTTCTAGAAGCCCCTTCTTGGAAACATGATACTAGGACTTTGGCAGTTTTCCTTAACAGACTTTCTTATCTTTCTGCTTGTGGCAGCAAATATTTATTAGAAATACACTTTTTCTTATTAACATCGAAGCTGAATATACTCAAGGCAAACTGGTGTCCATAAACAATTATGCATCAGTGAGACAGAAACCTTTTTTCTGACTCTTGGGTCTTAATCTAGGGAAAACATATTAATTCTTGTCTAAGAATTCCATAGAAGTGTCCTGGTCTTCTAAAAGGTCCTTGTAAGAATGAGTTAGTATAAAGTTTGCTCATGAAGCTTAAAGGGCTGTTTAGAAATCTTCAGAAACAAATCATGGTGAGATTTGTTTCTCCGGGGGAACAAACCTAATACTCTGCTAATCACTTTTGTCCTTATTTCTTCTTTGCCAAAGTTTGGAACTATCATATTGGATTTATTTATTTATTTTTTGAGGTGGAGTCTTGCTCTGTCACCCAGGCTAGAGTGCAGTGGCACGATCTTGGCTCACTGTAACCTCTGCCTCCTGGGTTCAAGCGATTCTCCTGCCTCAGCCTCTCAAGCAGCTGGGACTACTGGTGTGTGCCACCATGCCTGGCTAATTTTTTTGTGTTTTTAGTAAAGAAAGGGTTTCACCATGTTAGCCAGAATTGTCTCAATCTTCTGACCTGCTGATGCAGTTGCCTCACCTCCCAAAGTGCTGTGATTACAGGCGTGAGCCACCGCACCCGGCCTCAATATTTGGTTTTATATCAGATCATGCTAGATTAGCTTGCTTGCCTGTAGAAGAAATCCTGGAAGGTTTGATGATGATAGCGAAAATACTAATGTCTTGATGTAGAGGTTGCATAAGTGTGGTGTAGCCTAAAGAAAAAGGACAGCTCTTATACTCCCAAATGTCCCTTTACCTGTCTTTGTGAATATACTTTATAATTTCCCTTCTCCTCCCTCTATATACATCAGAAACAATAGGATTAGAATTGTGTCAGAGCAGGGCAAGAATACTAAGGGATGTTGCTTACTAGAAGACCAGGAAAACAATGAAATAGAAAGGTATCTAGAAATCTGAAGGCTAGAAATAAAAAGCCTAGGTAAAATCTAAAATAAAACTAGGATTTGTGCCAGCAAAGCAGAACAGACCACCAATTCAATTACCAAAATCTATGGCTATTGCTTTTTTGACAACACTGGAAAAATACACAAGTAGCCTTGCAGTGCATCAATTAAATGCAAAGAAAAACCATAAAACTAAATGCTATTGCAGGTGTGATAGGGATGGAGAAGACAAAGCCCTGTTTTTATTACTATCTGGAGCTGGCTTGACTGGCTTAGCATCTTGGCTTGTCATGTTATCTTGAATAAATTGTTTAAAGTATTATATCTGTGTCTTAGTTTCATCATCTCTAAAATGAGGTTAAAAATAGTACCTACTCTTCTAGGAATGTATATGTTGGCTGGGGTATGGTAAAATTAGTGCAGCTGCAAGAGCAAACAAGAACGAGGCTTAGTAAGGAGTTTATTTTACTTACAGGGCCCAAAGAGGTAGTCACCGTACACCATGCAGGACCACAGGGGGAAAGCACCAGTGTCAGTCACGAGTCAGAAGACAGGAACAAGGGGAACGTCTAGGCCAGAGCCTTTCTTGAGGTTTCTGTGTGAAAAGGAAGGGAGGGCAGAGTAAACAGTTTACGATTGGCCAATTTGAATAATTCCAGAGGACTTTGGGCTATAAGGGTGATCTCTAGTTGCCTGGTAACTGGGATGATTTAGGGTAAGGGAAATATTGGTTTGGTGTGTGAGAGTTAGATAAGGAGGTTGGGGCTGTAGACTCAGAATTGGTTGGTTTGTATGTGAGAGCTGTACTCTCAGTTGAGCCCTTTGCTGACTCTCAGAATTAGCTAGCTCTAGGAAACATACTTTCTGGGTCTTTTTTTTTTTTTGAGACGGAGTTTTGCTGTTGTTGCCCAGGCTGGAGTGCAATGGCACGATCTCGGCTCACCACAACCTCCGCCTCCTGGGTTCAAGCAATTCTTCCGCCTCAGCCTCCCGAGTAGCTGGGACTACAGGCATGCACCATCATGCCCAGCTAATTTTTGTATTTTTAGTAGAGACGAGGTTTCACCTTGTTGACCAGGATGGTCTCGATCTCTTGACCTCGTGATCCACCCGCCTCGGCCTCCCAAAGTGCTGGGATTACAGGCGTGAGCCACCTCGCCCGGCCTACTTTCTGGATCTTTAAGGCCACCAAATTCTGGAGCGTCAAGAAATACAGAAAATAAGAAAATACAGTTTAATATAGTTGCCCTATATTGAATGGATGCCACACAGATGAATACAGAATCCAAGAAATCACAGCATAGCTACCTTATTGTGAGGCTTAATGATTTAATACATCCGCAGTTTAATGACCCAGGCTGATCACGTGTCCCCAGTCTAACTGCATGAGAGGTTGGGAAATAGAGAGGAGTACATAGAATACTTGAGGAACACAGCTGTCTCTGTCACGCTGTTGGGACTCAAAACAACTATGCTTTGAGAGCATATAGGAGAGTTTGGAAAGCCATTGGGGCACTTTAAACAATTGGCTGTGGTGAGTGGTAGATTGCATGGAATAATTAAGTTGAAACAATATATATAACTACATGATTTTCAAGCAGCTAATTTTATAAAGTGTGCTTGTAAATGTATAGAGCATCAAGTGGACTAAAAGTTATTTACAGAATTTTAATCATTTTGACTGGTTTGATTGGCCTTTTGTTGATATCCAGAATGAAAAACAGGACACAAAAAAAAATGCACTAATGAGAGATGCTTTATTTTACATCGCGATAGAGATCAGTAGTTACTTGGGTTGACACATGTTGGAGACAGCTATGCTGTCTGTACTGAGGGCAACGTGAGCCTTTAGGAAGTCATGGATGTGACACTGTGAGGGACAGGTTTTGCCATCCCTGCCACAATGCCTGTAAACCTGGGTTAAAAGGTATTGGGGAAGAGGATGGATGGGTTTTGATCTGAAATCTACAAGACCTGAGTGTGGCTCTGTCTTTACCACTTTCTAGCTATGTGACTTTGAGCCATTCCCTATATGAGATGGGGACAACAATGATTTGCCAAGCTGGTGGTGGGGTTTCAGGAGATGTTTATAAAGTATTTCCAGAGATAACTCATTTCCACTCTCCTAGTTCTGTTTCTATCACAATGGCTGCCCCATGGGTATCTCAGATTTCTTATAAAATTTATTATGAAGGTAGATATATCACTCTTGAAATTCTTAGATTGTTTCATTATGTATGTAAATGGATAAAAGTTCAGGCTTTGCATGCTGTCTGACTTTATTTCTCTAAGACTTAGTTTTCTCATCCTTAAATGATAATGATAATAGCATCAACCTAATGGGTAGTTATGATAATTAAATGCAATTACACAAGTAGGACACTCAGTTCCTGACACATAATAATCACTCAACAAATGGTGGCTGTTATTAGTTTCGTTTCATGTACACATGAAGGACTTTGATCTATACTTCTGAGATTTAGATGCAAAACAATCTATGACTCATTAGCAGAATCAGTGAGAAAAGGATAGAAGGAGTGACTAATATTAAGCAGAAACTATTGGTCAAAAGTACTGCTATAAAAGGACAAATGAATCTTCTATACCTTCAGCAAGGCTCTCCTATAGTTCAAAATGTTTCATTGAGAAAATATAGCACTAATAAAAACCTACTGACTTTCTGTAATTCTAAAAAAAAAAATGCCACCAAATTCCTTACATATTTTGATTAACAATGAACTTTTATTGTTAAATTGGCAAGTTAAAGTAAGAATAAAAGAACTGTTGTTTCACTTAGATGGAAATTATTTAAGAAAAGAGTACTCTGGTGACTGTTCAGTTATATGACCTACAAGCATCTGTTATTCTTTGGGCACTAAAGTAGGTATCTTAGGAGATAAAATATCAATAATAACTAATATTTCCCATGAGAAAATGTGTTCAAAGCAATCAGACCAGGCTGGTACTTAGAGCCTCAAAGTATTAATTCTTCCTCATTCCTCCTGAGGAAATTTCAAGTGGCTTGGTAGGGGATAAGACATACGAAAAATAAGGCTTAATTCAAGAAAGAGTTAAAAGAAAACAAAAACAAATCCTATCACTTGAGTAGAACCTGCAGGAAATGCCATAGGATTCCACTGGTTCATCCTCAAGAAAAGCTTCTAGGGGTGGTGGGATTTTAATGTTCCCATGCACAATAGAAATTGTGAGATAATGCCTGGTAATTACCGTAAGCTTGAAGCCAAATAGCTGGAAAAACATGTTCCGGGACATTGCAGATCAAATCATATTTCTATAAAAAGAATCTGCTGGATGTTCAGCTGACAGAACATCAACCATAAAAGGATAGTTTAATGGATTTCAATCATTATCTAAACACAAAATCACAGAGCCAAGTTTATGTGCATTGTTAATCATATGCTGTGAATCTGGAAAACAAAATGTAACAGAAGCACCAGATGAGATGTTTTTCTTTGCTGATTTTTAAATAGTAATATTTTATTTTTGAGAATCATTAAAAAAGAGGGATTGCTTGGAGCAGCCCCTCTAAGGGAAGTTTATTCTTTTTGTAAGGAAACAAAATGGTGCTCCAGTGGAAGTGCTCTGGAAACAGTGATTGCTTGCTTTATAGAGCTACTGAATTCCTTGCTTTTGCTAATATTTAAATTTTAAAAGAAAACATGCCCCAATCCAAGGATTCTTGTGATATATTTGTGTTAGGGTGTGTGTGTGTGCATATTTTAAACCAGCAGTCACTTTTTCAATTTTAAATTATACTAATCACTCAGTTGTTTCCTGGACTATTTTAAATCAACAAGTTTTCTTTGAATATATTGAAATATATATATATATATATATATATATATATATATATATCTTGCAGACTTATGAGAATTTTAAGAAAATAAGGGTTTTATTAAGGTAGACGGTTGTAAAATAAAATCAGAAGATTTCTAACATGTGCTTAAATAGAAAACACAAAGGGAAATTATCCCATTTTTATTTATAACTAAGTAACATTTAACATCTAGAAATAGTCTTAACAAGAAATATTCATGAACTGGATATGTAAAATTATTCTATATGATAAGACAAAAAGATTTGAGAATATTACAAAACATTTGATTAAATGGGGAGACACAATTTAGAAAAAGTAGGCTTTCTTTTTAAAAAGAGGTCAATTCTGTTTGAATGTATTCTATTCACATTGTAATATCAATCAAAATTCTCATTTGTTATGGGGAAGGTGGTGAGAAACTTGATAAAGTGATTTTAAATGTTACTTTGAAGAGTAAACATGCAAGAACAGCTAGAAAAATTCTGAACAAAAAAAATGAAGAAGTTTGCCTTGTCAGGTGTTAAGATGTACTATAAAAATACTGAAATTAAAAGAATGTGGAACTGGCTGAGAAATAGATGGTTGAGAAACAAAACATCCAAACTCAGATCCAACTATGTATGGAGATATTTAGTGTATAATAAAGTTAGCATTTTGAATCAGTAGAGAAAAATGCATTAATGAATAAATGTTTGTCCAATATGTAATAATTTGGAGAAATACATCATTCTTACAGTGTTCTTTATTTATACTTGTTTTAAAAGCCTGTAAAACTAACAAAAGAAAATATAATTAGATGTTAAATGTAATATTAGGGTAGGAAGGCCTTTGTAAACATAGCATTAAAAAACTGAAACAATAAAAAACAACATTGACAAATGTAACTATAAAAAATTACATCTATATAGGATAAACAGTCTGTGAGGTTAAAAGACAAATGACCAGTAGGAAAAAGCATTTTTCATGTATGTGATAGAAAAAGGCCTATTATCCTTAATATACAAAAATCTCTTACAAATCAATGAGTGTACTTCCCAATAAAAAATGTACAACAACAAAAATACAGCATACAACAAAAATACTTTGTTCAGGGTAATTAATGAGATACCACCATCTGACAAGGAGGGGAACTGATATTTTACTTAAGGGATAAAATATAAAACAGAATTCTTGCCGATGGAATAATGAAATACTTTGTTATGGTACAAAGTGTTTCAAACTTTGCTACATGGTTTACAGAAATATCTGTGTTAGATACTGAATGTGATTCTAGTCTTTACTAAAGATCTTTTAAAATTAAACTTTTTTTGGAGATCAAAAAGTCCAACATTGTGCCAATAAAAAAAAAAAAAAAAAAAAAAAAAAAAAAAAAAAAAAAAAAAAAAACAAAGAAAAAGGAAAAAGTTTTAAATAATAAAAATAAAAAATAATTAAACTTTTTTTTAACTCACAAAGAGGGCATTTTTAGTTCATATACCTGAAAAGTCCAGCGACTATACTACCTTCAGACACAGTTGAATCCAAGGTCACCAACTTTGTTACCAAGACTCAAATCTTTGCATCTTTTGGTTTTGCTTTCCTTTGCACTAACTTCATTCTCTGACTGGCACATTTGATGGGGTGGGCCTGTTGGAGTTCTTACTTAACAATACTTAGCAACTTCAGCAAAAAGAGCTTTTCCTTTCTTATAGTTCAGTAAAAGCGATAGGTTTGAGTATACTGCACCAGCTTGAATCATATGACCATTTATGAACGAATTGTTATGGTCAGAAAGATAGATTATGCTCATTGATCAGGCCTGAATTACAGGTCGACCTACTAAGGCCAAGGTTGGCTTTGAACATCTGAACCACATGGACTGAAAATAAGGAAAAGTGGTTCCAAGAAACATTAGGATGATGTTATAAAAAGAAGAAATCAATGTTGGGCAGTAGGTTTTTGATTTTTAGGTAATTATAGACTCATATGCAGTTATAAGAAATAATATAGAGAGATTCTTTTACCCAGTTTTCCCCCAATGGTAAAATCTTACAAAATGATAGTACCATATCACAACCAGGATATTGACACTGATACAGTCAAGATACAATTTCCTAATCATAAGATTACTTATGTTGCCATATTTAAGCCACATTCACTTCCCTTTTGTCCTCACATCATCCTAAACCTCTGAAAAACACTTATCTCTTCTACAGTTTCATAATTTTGTCATTAAAAAATATTATTATATAAATAGAATTGCACAGTTTTTAACCTTTGAGAATGGCTTTTTTTTCAGTCAGTATGATTCTTTGGAGAGTCATCTAGGTTGTTGAATGTACTAACAGTTCTTTTTATTGTTAAGTAGTATTCTGTGGTATAGATATACTGCAGTTTGTTTACCTATTTACCTACTGCAAGACATCTGGATTGCTTCCATTTTTTGGCTATTACTCATAAAGGTGCTATAAATATTAGTATACAGTTTTCTGTATGAACATAAAATTTCATTTCTCTGGGATGAATGTTGAAGAGTAAAATAAGGGTGGATTTAAATGAAGGTTATTCCAACATGAATAACTTCTCCAAAAATATTAGAGTTCTTCAATAAAGATAATTCCCTTTGACTTCAGCTGGGATGATTACAAAGACAGAGTTAAACTACCAAAGAAAAAGTATTTGTAGAGTTGCTGAAATAGTGCGGATGAACAAACAGTTGAATAGATAATCCCTGTGCTTTAATTCCCTTAATAATTCCTCAAGTTGATATGCTAAGGCAATTTCAAGCAAAATTCCATGAAGCACAAAGACCTCTTTAGAAGCTTTGAGGTATGACAAATGCCAGCTGGACCATCTCAGAACTTTTGATGATACCCTTTAAAGTCATAGCTATGTGAGTAAGTTTGAACATCTCTTTATTACACGCTTTTCTAAGTGCAATAGTTTCAAAAATGATTAAAACAAAATCCCCCAGGAATACTTTTTAGTAAAGCTATGATTTAAACTTAGTTTTATATTTTAAAAATCATTTTGCCCTCCTTTGGTTTTCTTGCAGGAAAGAATGATTTTTATTAGGACTGAGAATCATTGCAGTCTGATAATAAATGTTTTTGAGAAGTAATTTATTATAGTAAATTATGAGCCTTACTCTTCTGCAGTTGAATTATATCAATATAGAATTTTAAAACACATATTTATTTGAGCAGAACACATTCCTAAAGAGACTTGGGTAAGCTGACTGACAAACTATGTAATGTGCATCCACTTCCATAAAGCAGTTTTGTTGTAGGATTTCATACCCTTCAAAAACAGCATAGAAAGTTGTAACAATGTCAGGAAACCTAAGTGATACCCACAGCAGTATTATTATAATTTAATATTGGTTGAGCATCACAGTAAGCAGGCATTTTATAAAACATATCAGGAGAGCTGGTTCCTGTCCTCTAGACAACCATCTTGTATATCAAACTAGTATTGAATCTTTTGTTTATTTATAAAAACAAGGCACAAGAAATGGTCATTTGGGAACATATAGAATGATTAAATGATAACTCAGTATTTAAATCAACTGTAGCATTGTGCCTTATGTATAGGTATAAAGTGAATAATTTTTGATTTAAACTGAACATTTTATCAACCAGTTCATATCTTTCATTTTATAAAAAGTAATAAATACTCTATACAAAGCTATGTAGAAAAAAGATATGAAGATAGGAAAGTGTGTGATGTTTGGGGCAATGAGTCCAATGGGACTGTACTGCAGGCCTGAAGCAGAAGTGACTCAATAGGCTGTGTTGGCTGCAGGTAATAGAGAACGCAACTAACCGTGGCTTTAAGAAGATTATTATCTAAAGCAATCAACTTTTTTTGTATTATACTTTAAGTTTTGGGATACTTGTGCAGAACGTGCAGGTTTGTTACATAGGTATATACGTGCCATGGTGGTTTGCTGCACCCATCAACCCAACATCTACATTAGGCATTTACCCTACAGTATTCTTCCCCCAGCCTCTCAACCCATGACAGGCCCCAGTGCATGATGTTCCCCTCCCCGTGTCCATGTGTTCTCACTGTTCAACTCCCACTTGTGAGTGAGAACATGCGGTGTTTGGTTTTCTGTTCTTGTGTTAGTTTGCTGAAAATGATGGTTTCCAGCTTCATCCATGCTCCTGCAAAGGACACGAACTCATCATTTTTATGGCTACATGGTATTCCATGGTGTATATGTGCCACATTTTCTTTATCCAGTCTATCACTGATGGGCATTTGGGTTGGCTTCAAGTCTTTGCTATTGTGAACAGTGCTGCAATAAACATACATGTCTATGAGCCTTTATAGTAGAATGATTTATAATCCTTTGGGTATGTACCCAGTAATGAGATTGCTAGGTCAAACGGTATTTCTAGGTCTAGATCCTTAAGGAATTGCCACACTGTCTTCTACAATGGTTGAACTAATTTACGCTCTCACCAACAGTGTAAAAGCATTCCTATTTCTCCACATCCTCTCCAGCATCTGTTGTTTCCTGACTTTTTAATGATCACCATTCTAACTGGCATGAGATGGTATCACATTGTGGTTTTAATTTGCATTTCTCTAATGACCAGTGATGATGAGCTCTTTTACATATGTTTGCTGGCTGCATAAATGTCTTCTTTTGAGAAGTGTCTGTTCATATCCTTAGCCCACTTTTTGACTGGGTTGTTTTTTTCTTGTAAATTTGTTTAAGATTTTGTAGATTCTGCTTATTAGCCCTTTGTTAGATGGGTAGATTGAAAAAATTTTCTCGCATTTTTTGGCTGCCTGTTTACCCTGATGAGTTTCTTTTGCTATGCAGAAGTTCTTTACTTTAATTATATCCCATTTGTCAATTTTGGCTTTTGTTGCCATTACTTTTGGTGTTTTAGTCATAGGCTCATGCCTATGTCCTGAATGATATTGCCTAGGTTTTCTTCCAGGGTTTTTATGGTTTTAGGTCTTAGGTTTAAATATTTAATCCATCTTGAGTTAATTTTTGTATAAGGTGTAAGAAGGGGTCCAGTTTTCGTATTTTGCATATGGCTAGCCAGTTTTCCCAACACCATTTATTAAATAGGGAATCCTTTCCCCATTGCTTGTTTTTGTCAGGTTTGTCAAAGATAGTTGTAGTTGTGTGGTGGTCTTTCTGAGATCTCTGTTCTATTCCATTGGTCTATATATCTGTTTTGGTACCAGTACTATGCTGTTTGGTTACTGTACCTTTGTAGTATAGTTTGAAGTCAGGTAGCATGACACCTCCACCTTTGTTCTTTTTGCTTAAGATTGTCTTGGCTGTATGGGCTCTTTTTTGCTACCAAATGGAATTTATAGTAGTTTTTTTCTAATTCTGTGAAGAAAGTCAATGGTAGCTTGATGGGACTAGCATTGAATGTATAAATTACTTTGGGCAGTATGGCCATTTTCATTGATTCTTCTTTTCCATCAGCATGGAATGGGTCTCCATTTGTTCATGTACTGTCTTATTTCCTTGAGCAGTGGTTTGTAGTTCCCTTTGAAGAATTCCGTCACATCTCTTATTTGTTGTATTCCTAGGTATTTATTCTCTTTGTAGCAGTTGTGAATAGAAGTTATGACTTGGCTTTTGTTTGTCTGTTATTGGTATAGGAATGCTTGTATTTTTTTTTTCAAGGAAGGAATATTTGTTTATTTTTACATATATATGCATTTATATTTATGCTTCCTTGTCTATTATATCTACGCATTATATGTGATTTGCATTTTGACATTGTACCTTGTATAAACAAAATAAAACATCTATTTTCAATATTTTTAAAATACACTAAAAGAATCACCAAGGAGAAATGTTCCGCTCAAAGGAGGAGAAAGGTGGAAAGGCAGAGTCCAGGGTGACTCAGTTCCAGTGTTCTTTTCAAAAGGAGAATGAGCCTTGCCTAAAGCGGGCTCCCATCACAGTTTGGGGAATTTCCAGCAATTCCATGTGAGGAGAAGCAGCAGCATGTAATCCACGCAGTGTGTGGTGACAAGTCGGCGCTAAGCTCCACAGTGGTATACATGTTGTCTTTTTGCAGACTGCCAGGCCAATGCCAGCCGCCTTCTTACACTTACTTCAGCCTTCTTTTCTAGCCTTCTTTTGTTTCTGTTTTTGACATTTTTTTCTTTCTTTTTTTTTTTTTTTTTTTTTTTTTTGAGACAGGTTCTCACTCTGTCACTAGAGTGCAGTGGCAGGATCTCTGCTCACTGCAACCTCTGCCTCCTGGGTTCAAGCGATTCTTCTGCCTCAGCCTCCTGAGTAGCTGGGACTACAGGCAGGCGACACCACATCCAGCTAATTTTTGGATTTTTAGTAGAGATGGGGTTTCACCATGTTGGCCAGGATGATCTCAATCTCTTGAACTAGTGATCCTCCCGTCTTGGCCTCCCAAAGTGCTGGGATTACAGGTATGAGCCACCATGCTCGGCCTGGCATTTATTTCTAAAATCATGAGTCTAACCCCACCTCCTCATTTTATTTTTATTTTTTATTTTTATTTATTTATTTTGTATATGTTTTATTGCACTTTAAGTTCTGGGGAACATGTGCGAAACTTGCAGGATTGTTGCATAGGTACGTACGGGGCAATGTGGTTTGCTGCCTCCATTGCCATCACCTATATCTGACGTTTTTCCCCATGTTATCCCTCTCCAACCTCCCTACCCTCTCCTGTCCTTCCCCTATTCCCTCCCAACAGACCCCAGTGTGTGATGCTCCCCTCCCTTTGTTCATGTGTTCTCATTGTTCAACACCCACCTATGAGTGAGAACATGCGGTGTTTGTTTTTTTGTTTTTGTGTCAGCTTGCTGAGAATGATGGTTTCCAGGTTCATTCATGTCCCTGAAAAGGACATGAACTCATCTTGTTTTATGGCTGCATAGTATTCCATGGTGTATATGTGCCACATTTTCCCTGTCCAGTTTATCATCGATTGGCAGTTGGGTTGGTTCCAGGTCTTTGCTACTGTAGACAGTGCCGCAATGAACAAACGTGTGCAGGTGTCTTTATAATAGAATGACTTATAGTCCTTTGGATATATACCCAGTAATGGGATTGCTGGGTCAAATGGAATTTCTGTTTCTAGGTCGTTGAGGAATCACCACACTGTCTTTCACAGTGATTGAACTAATTTACACTCCCACCAACAGTGTAAAAGTGTTCCTATTTCTCCACATCCTCTCCAGCACCTGTTGTCTCCAGATTTTTTAATGATCTCCGTTCTAACTGGCATGAGATAGTATCTCAATGTGGTCTTGATTTGTGTTTCTCTAACGACCAGTGATGATGAGCATTTTTTCATATGTTTGTTGGCCTCATAAAAGTCTTCTTTTGAAAAGTGTCTGTTCATGTCCTTCCCCACTTTTGAATGGGTTTGATTGGTTTTTTTCTTATAAATCTGTTTTAGTTCTTTGCAGATTCTGGATATTAGCCCTTTATCAGATGGGTAGACTGCAAAACTTTTTTGCCATTCTGTTGGTTGCTGGTTCACTCTAATGATTGTTTCTTTTGCTGTACAGAAACTGTGGAGTTTAATTAGGTCCCATTTGTCTATTTTGGCTTCTGTTTCCAATGCTTTTAGTGTTTTAATCATGATGTCCTTGCCTATGCCTATGTCCTGAATGGTTTTGCCTAGGTTTTCTTCTAGGGTTTTTATGGTGTTAGGTCTTACATTTGAGTCTTTAATCCCTCTGGAGTTAATTTTTAGTGTAAGGTGTCTGAAAGGGGTCCAGTTTCTACTTTCTGCACATGACTAGCCAGTTTTCCCAACACCATTTATTAAACAGGGAATTGTTTCCCCATTGCTTGCTTTTGTCAGGTTTGTTAAAGATCAGATAGTTATAGATGTGTGGCATTCCCTCCAAGGCCTCTGTTATGTTCCATTGGTCTATGTCTCTGTTTTGGTACCAGTATGCTGTTTTGATTACTGTAGCCTTGTAGTATAGTTTGATGTCAGGTAGCGTGATGCCTCCAGCTTTGTTCTTTTTGCACAGAATTGCCTTGCCTATGCAGGCTGTCTTTTGGTTCCATATGAAGTTTAAGTTGGTTTTCTTTCAGTTGTGAAGAGGGTCATTGGTAGCTTGATGGGTATAGCATTGAATCTATATATTACTTTAGGCGGTGTGGCCATTTTCACGATATTGATTCTTCCTAGCCATGAGCATGGAATGTTTCTCCATCTGTTTGTGTTCTCTCTTGTTTCCTTGAGCACTGGTTTGTAGTTGTCCTTGAAGAGGTCCTTTACATCCTTTGTCAGTTGTAGATTCACTCTAATGATTGTTTCTTTTGCTGTGCAGAAGCTGTGGAGTTTGATTAGGTCCCATTTGTCTATGGTGGCTTTTGTTGTCAATGCTTTTGGTGTTTTGGTCATGAAGTCCTTGCCTACACCTACGTCCTGAATGGTTTTGCCTATATTTTCTTCTAGGGTTTTTATGGTGTTAGGTCTTATGTTTAAGTCTTTAATCCATCTGGAGTTAATTTTAGTGTAAGGTGTCAGGAAGGGGTCCAGTTTCTGCTCTCTGCACATGGCTAGCCAGCTTTCCCAACACCATTTATTGAACAGGGAATCCTTTCCCCATTGCTTGTTTTTGTCTGGTTTGTCAAAGATCAGGTGGTTGTAGATATGTTGTGTTGCCTCCGAGACCTCTGTTCTGTTCCATTGGTCTATATCTCTGTTTTGGTACCAGTACCATGCTGTTTTGATTACTGTAGCCTTGTAGTATAGTTTGAAGTCTGGTAGTGTGATGCCCCCCGCTTTGTTCTTTTTGCTTAGAATTGACTTGGCTATGCAGGCTCTCTTTTGGTTCCATATGAAGTTTAAGGTGGTTTTTTCCAGTTCTGAGAAGAAGGTTTTCGGTAGCTTGATGGGGATAGCATTGAATCTGTAAATTACTTTGGGCAGTATGGCCATTTTCACGATATTGATTCTTCCTAACCATGAATATGGAATGTTTCTCCCTCTGTTTGTGTCCTCTCTTATTTCGTTGAGCAGTGGCTTGTAGTTCTCCTTGAAGAGGTCCTTTACATTCCTTGTTAGTTGTATTCCTAGGTATTTTATTCTCTTTGTGGCAATTGTGAATGGAAGTTTGTTCTTGATTTGGCTCTCTTTAAGTCTGTTATTGGTGTATAGGAATGCATGTGATTTTTGCACATTGATTTTGTATCCTGAGACTTTGCTGAACTTGCTTATCAGTTTCAGGAGGTTTGGGGCTGAGACGATGGGGTCTTCTAGATATACAATCATGTTGTCTGCAAATAGAGACAATTTGACTTCCTCCTTTCCTATTTGAATGCCCTTTATTTCTTTTTCTTGCCTGATTGCTCTGGCTAGAACTTCTAATACTATATTGAATAGCAGTGGTGAGAGCGGGCATCCTTGTCTGGTGCCACATTTCAAGGGGAATGCTTCCAGTTTTTGCCCATTCAGTATGATATTGGCTGTTGATTTGTCATAAATAGCTTTTATTATTTTGAGATACGTTCCATCGATACCTAGCTTATTGAGTGTTTTTAGCATAAAGGGCTGTTGAATTTTGTCAAAGGCCTTCTCTGCATCAATTGAGATAATCATGTGGTTTTTGTCTTTGGTTCTGTTTATGTGGTGAATTACGTTTATAGACTTGCGTATGTTGAACCAGCCTTGCATCCCTGGGATGAAGCCTACTTGATCATGGTGGATAAGCTTTTTGATGTGCTGTTGCAATCGGCTTGTCAGTATTTTATTGAAGATTTTTGCATCTATGTTCATCATGGCTATTGGCCTGAAGTTTTCTTTTCTTGTTGAGTCTCTGCCGGGTTTTGGAATCAGGATGATGTTGGTGTCATAAAATGATTTGGGAAGAATTCCCTCTTTTTGTATTGTTTGGAATAGTTTCAGAAGAAATGATACCAGCTCCTCTTTGTATGTCTGGTAGAATTCAGCTGTGAACCCATCTGGACCTGGGCTTTTTTTGGTTGTGACCTCAACTTCAGCCCTGGTTATTGGTCTATTCAGGGTTTCGACTTCTTCCTGGTTTAGACTTGGGAGTGTGTAAGTGTCCAGGAATGTATCCATTTCTTCCAGGTTTACTGGTTTGTGCATAGAGTTGTTTGTAGTAATATCTGATGGTGGTTTGTATTTCTGTGGAATCTGTGGTGACATCCCTTTTATCATTTTTTACTGCCTCTATTTGATTCTTCTCTCTTTTGTTTTTCATTAACCTGGCTACTTGTTTGTCTATTTTGTTGATCTTTTTGAAAAACCAGTTCATGGATTTATTGATATTTTGAATGTTTTTTTTTGTGTCTCTACCCACTTCAGTTCTGCTCTGATCTTAGTTATTTCTTGTCTTCTGGTAGGTGTTGAGATTTTTTAATTTGTTCCTCTACCTCTTTTGATTTTGATGATAGGGTGTCGATTTTAGATCGTTCCTTGCTTCTCATGTGAGTATTTATTGTTATGTATTTTCCTCTAGACACTGCTTTAAATGTGTCCCAGAGATTCTGGTACATTGTGTCTTTGTTCTCGTTGTTTTCGAAGAACATCTTTATTTCTGCCTTCATTTCATTGTTTATCCAGTCAACATTCAGGAGCAAGTTGTTCAGTTTCCATGAAGCTGTGCGGTTCTGAGTTAGTTTTTGAATTCTGAGTTCTAACTTGATTGCACTGTGGTCTGAGAGACTGTTTGTTGTGATTTCTGTTCTTTTGCATTTGCTGAGGAGTGATTTACTTCCAATTATGTGGTCAATTTTAGAGCATATGCAATGTGGTGCTGAGAAGGATGTATATTCTGTGGATTTGTGGTGAAGAGTTCTGTAAATGTCTATTAGGTTTGCTTGGTCCAGATCTGAGTTCAAGTCCTGGATATCCTTGTTAATTTTCTGTGTCGTTGATCTGTCTAATATTGACAGTGGAGTGTTAAAGTCTCCCACTATTATTGTGTGGGAATCTTTGTGTCTTTGTAAGTCATTAAGAACTTGCTTTATGTATCTGGGTGCTCCTGTATTGGATACATATATATTTAGGATAGTTAGCTCTTCTTGTTGCATTGATCCTTTTACCATTTACATAATGTAATGTCCTTCTTTGTCTCTTTTAATCTTTGTTGGTTTAAAGTCTATTTTATCAGAGACTAGAATTGCAATGCCTGCTTTTTTTTTTTTTTTTTTTAAATCTCTATTTGCTTGGTAAATCTTCCTCCATCTCTTTATTTTGAGCTTATATGTGTCCTTGCATGTGAGATGGTGGGATTCCTGGATACAGTACAGTGATGGTTTTTGACTTTTTATCCAATTTGCCAGTCTGTGTCTTGATTGAGACATTTAGCCCATTTACATTTAAGATTAATATTGTTATGTATGAATTTGATCCTGCCATTTTGATGCTAACTGATTGTTTTGCCCATTAGTTGACTCAGTTTCTTCATTGTGTTGATGCGTTTTACCACTTGGCATGTTTTTGGAATGGCTGGTACTGGTAGTTCCTTTCTATATGTAGTGCTTCTTTTAGGAGCTCTTGTAAGGCTGGCCTGGTGGTGACAAAATCTCTGAGCAATTGCTTGTTCCTAAAGGATTTTGTTTCTCCTTCGCTTGTGACGCTTAGTTTGGCTGGATATGAAATTCTAGGTTGAAAGTTCTTTTCTTTAATGATATTGAATATTGCCTTCCATTCTCTTCTGGCTCTTAGGGTTTCTGTCAAGAGGTCTGCTGGGAGTCTGATAGGCTTCCCTTTGTGGGTAACCCAACCTTTCTGTCTGGCTGCCCTTTGCATTTTTTCCTTTATTTCAACCCTGGTGAATCTGACGATTATGTGCCTTGGGGTTGCTCTTCTTGAGGAATATCTTTGTGGTGTTCTCTGTATTTCCTGGACTTGAATATTGGCCTGCCTTGCTAGGTTGGGGAAGTTGTCCTGGAAAATATCCTGAAGAGTGTTTTCCAGCTTGGAATCATTCTCTCCATCACATTGAGGTACACCTATCAAACGTAGATTAGGTCTTTTCACATAATCCCATATTTCTTGGAGGCTTTGTTCATTTCTTAGTACTCTTTTTTTCTCTATTCTTGCCTTCTCATTTTATTTCATTGAGCTGATATTCAGTCTCTGATATCCTTTCTTCTGCTTGGTTGATTCGGATATTGAAACTTGTGTATGCTTTGTGAAGTTCTTGTGTGGTGTTTTTTCAGTTCTATTAAATAATTTATTTTCTTCTCTAAGCTGTTTATTCTCATTAGCATTTTGTCAAACCTTTTTTCAAGGTTCTTACTTTCTTTGCAATGGGTTAGAACATGTTCTTTTAGCTCAGAGATGTTTCTTATTGCCAACTCTCTGAAGCCTGTTTCTGTGAATTCATCAGACTCATTCTCCATCCAGCTTTGTTCCTTTTCTGATGATGAGTTGTGGTCTCTTGGAAGAGTAGAGGCATTCTGGTTTTGCTGTGTTTTAATCCTTTTTGCGCTGGTTTCTTCCCGTCTTTGTGGATTTATCTACCTGTGGTCTTTGTAGTTGGTGACTTTCGGATGGGGTCTCTGAGTGGATGTCTTTTTGTTGATGATGAAGTAATTTCTTTCTGTTTTTTAGTTTTCCTTCTAACAGTCAGGCCCCTCTGATGTAGGACTGCTGGTGGTCCACTCCAGACTGCTTGCCTGTGGATCACTTGTGGTGGCTGCAGTATAGTAAGGGTTGCTGCCAGTTTCTTCTGTTATCTTCAGAAGGATACCCGCCAGATGTCAGCCGGAGCTCTCCTTTATGTGGTGACTCTTTGGATACATGGGGGTCAGTGAGCTGCTTGCACAGACAGTCTATCCCTTATAGGAGCTCTTGTGCTGAGCTGTGAACTCCGTTGTTCTGTTCAGAGCTGCTGGGTAGGTATGTTTAAGTCTGCTGCAATGGAACTCATAACCGCCTTTTTTCCAAGGTGCTCTGTCCTGGGAAGGTGGGGCTTTATTTATAAGTTTCTTATGTGCTTCAGCCTTTTTTCAGAGCTGTCCTGCCCAGCAAGGAGGTAGCCTACTCACAGTCTGCCAGCAGAGGCATTGCTGAGCTGCCGTGGGCTCTGCCTAGCTGCTCTGTGAACTTCCTTGTGGTTTTGTTTATAGAGGTTTAGTTAGAACTGCCTTGGTAATGGAAGTCTGCCTCATGAATGGCAGGCTGCTTTTGTAATGGCAGACGGCCATGGTAGTGGTGGACTCCCTCGGTAATGGGGACACCCTTCCCCCCAAAGAGCTGGACAGTCCCGGGTCCAACTGCACTTGCTGTGATACTCTCAGTCCAGAGCATTTCAGATTGCTGTTCTTTGTGGGCGTGGGACTCACCGAGCCAGATTACCTGGCTCCCTGTTTCAGCCCCTTTTTTTTTCAGTTGAATGGGCTGCTCTGTCTCTCAGGTGTTACAGGTACCTGTTGAAACGGCCACCCAGATTTGTGTGAGTTTTTTTGTGGAGACCTGCTGTGCCGGCTGAAACAGCCATGCTGGAAATCCCTGGTGCTTTTCAGCCTGGGAATCTCCTGGTCTGTGGGCAGTAATAAATCATTTGGAAATGTGGTGTTCACTTACCCTCTGCATAGTTCTAGCTGGGAACTGCACTCCAGAGCTGTTCTTATTCTGCCATGTTGGATTTTTTCAGAATGCTTGTAATTTTCGCACATTGATTTTGTATCCTGAGACTTTGTTGAAGTTTCTTATCAGCTTAAGGAGAATTTCAGCTGAGACTATGGGGTTTTCTAAATATACAATCATCTCATCTGCAAACAGACAATTCGACTTCCTCTCTTCCTATTTTAATACCCTTTATTTATTTCTTTTGTCTGATTCCCATGGCCAGACCTTCCAATTCTATGTTGAATAGGAGTGGTGAGAGAGGACATCCTTGTCTTATGTCAGTTTTCAAAGGGAATACTTCCAGTTTTTGCCTATTCAGGATAATATTGGCTGTGGGTTTGTCATAAATAGCTCTTATTATTTTTAGGTATGTTCCATCAATACCTAGTTTATTGAGAACTTTTAGCATGAAGAGGTGTTGAATTTTATCAAAGGCATTTTCTGCATGTATTGAGATAATTGTGGTTTTTGTCATTGGTTCTGTTTATGTGACAGATTATGATTATTGATTTGTGTATGTTGACCAGCCTTGCACCCAGGGATAAAGCTGATTTGATGGTGGTGGATAAGATTTTGATGTGTTGCTGGATTCGTTTAGCCAGTATTTATTGAGGATTTTCATATTGATATTCATCAGGGATATTGGCCTGAAATTTTTTTTGTGTGTGTGGGTGTTTCTGCCAGATTTTGGTATCAGGATGATGAAGGCCTCATAAAATGAGTTAGGGGGGAGTTTCTCTTTTTCTTTTGTTTGGAATAGTTTTAGAAGGAATAGTACCAGTTCCTCTTTGTACCTCTGGTAGAATTCAGCTGTGAATCCATCTGATCCTGGGTTTTTTTTTGGTTGGTAGTCTATTAATTATTGCCTCAATTTCAGAACTTGTTATTTGTCTATTCAGGGATTTGACTTCTTCCTTGTTTAGTCTTGGGAGGGTGTATGTGTCCAGGAATTTATCCATTTCTTCTACATTTTCTAGTTTGTTTGGGTAGAGGTTTTTATAGTATTCTCTGATGGTAGTTTGTATTTTTGTGAGATCAGTGGTGATATCCCCTTTATCTTTTTTTATTGTGTATATTTGATTCCTCTCTCTTTTATTCTTTATTAGTCTGGACAGCACTCTATTTATTTTGTCAGTCTTTTCAAAAAACCATGTCCTGGATTCATTGATTTTTTTGTGTCTCTATGTCTTCCAGTTCTGCTCTGATCTTAGTGTCTTCTGCTACCTTTTGAATTTGTTTGCTCTTGCTTCTCTAGTTGTTTTAATTGTGATGTTAGGGTGTTGATTTTAGATTTTTCCTGCTTTCTCCTGTGGGCATTTAGTGCTATAAATTTCCCTCTAATCACTGCTTTAGCTGCATCCCAGAGATTTTGGTATGTTGTGTCTTTGTTCTCATTGGTGTCTAAGAACTTACTGATTTCTGCCTTAATTTCACTATGTACCCATTAGTCTTTCAGGAGCAGGTTGTTCAATTGCCGTGTAGTTGTGCTGTTTTAAATGACTTTCTTAATCCTGATTTCTAATTTGATTGTGCTGTGGTCTGAGAGACTGTTTGTTATGATTTCCCTTCTTTTGCATTTGCTGAGGAGTATTTCACTTCCAATTTTGTGGTCAATTTTAGAATAAGTGCAATGTGGTGCTGAGGAGAATGTTTATTCTATTGATTTGGCATGGAGAATTCTGTAGATGTTTATTAGGTCCGCTTGGTCCAGAGCTGAATTCAAGTCATGGATATCCTTGTTAATTTTCTGTCTCATTGATCTGTCTGATATTGAGAGTGGAGTGTTAAAGTCTCCCACTATTATTGTGTGGGAGTCTAAGTCTCCTTGTAGATCTCTAAGAGCTTGCTTTATGAATCTGGGTTCTCCTGTATTAGGTACATATATATTTAGGATAGTTAGCTCTTCTTGTTGAATTGATTCTTTTACCATTATGTAATGCCCTTCTTTGTCTTTTTTAATGTTTGTCGGTTTAAATTCTGTTTTATCAGAGAAAAGGATTGCAACCCCTTCTTCTTTTTGCTTTCCATTTGCTTGGTAAATATTCCTCCATCTTTTTATTTTGAACCTATGTGTGTCTTTGCATATGAGATGGGTCTCCTGAATACAAAGCACACTGATGGGTCTTGAATATTTTTCCAATTTGTTAGTTTGTATCTTATAATTGGGGCATTTAGCCCATTTTTATTTAAGGCTAATATTATTATGTGTGAATTTGATCCTGTCACCATGATGCTATCTGGTTATTATGCCTGTTAGTTGATGAAGTTTTTTCATAGTGTCAGTGTTCTTTAGAGTTTGGTATATTTTTGCAGTGACCAGTACTGGTTTTTCCTTTCCATGTTCATTGCTTCCTTCAGGAGCAATTGTAAGGCAATGGTGACAAAGATCTTTCTGCATTTACTTGTCTGTGAAGGACTTTATTTCTCCTTCACTTATGAAGCTTAGTTTGGCTGGTTATGAAATTCCGGGTTGAAATTTTTTTTTTTTTTTTTAAGAATGCTGACTATTGGCTCCCACTCTCTTCTGGCTTGTAGGGTTTTTGCTGAGAATTCTGCTATTAGTCTAATGTGCTTCCCTTTGTGGGTAACCTGGCCTTTCTCTCTGGCTACCCTTAATATTTTTTCCTTCATTTCAACCTTGGTGAATCTGATGATTATGTGTCTTGGGGTTGCTCTTCTGGAGGAGTATCTTTGTGATGTTCTTTGTATTTCCTGAATTTGTCTTGCTAGGTAGGGGAAGTTCTCCTGGATAATATTCTGAAGAGTGCTTTCCAACTTAGTTTCATTCTCCCTGTCACTTTCAGGTATACCATTGAAACATAGGTTTGGTATTTTCACACAGTCCCTTATTTCTTGGAGGCTTTGTTCATTTCATTTCATTATTTCTTGTCTAATCTTGTTTTATTGCTTTATTTCATTAAGTTGATCTTCAGTCTTTAATGTCCTTTCTTCTACTTGATCAGTTTGGCTATTGATACTTGTATATGCTTCATGAAGTTCTCATGTTGTGTTTTTTAGCTCCATCAAGTTATTTATGTTCTTCCCTAAACTGCTTATTCTAGTTAGCAGTTCCTCTAACCTTTTGTCAAGGTTCTTACCTTCCTTGCATTAGGTTAGAACATTCTCCTTTCACTCAGAGGAATTTATTACCCACCTTCTGAAGCCTACCTCTGTCAGTTTGTCAAACTCATTCTCCATCCAGTCCAGAGTTGTGACTTTTTGGAGGACAAAAGCTGTTTTGGCTTTTGGAATTTTCAGCCTGTTTTTGCCCTAGTTTTAACTTATCTTTGTGAATTTATCTACCTTTGGTCCTTAATGTTGGTGACCTTTGCATGGAGTTTTTGTGTAGTCATGCTTTTTGTTGATACTGATGTTACTGCTTTCTGTTTGTTAGTTTTCCTTCTAAGAGTCAGGTCCCTCTTCTGCAGGTCTGCTAGAGTCTGCTGGAGGTCAAAAAATACCTTTTTGCCTGGGTATTATCAGTAGAGGCTTCAGAACAGCAAAGACTGTGGCCTGCTCCTTCCTCTGGAAGCTTCATCATAGAGGGGCACCCACCAGATGCTAGCTGGAGCTCTCCTGTATGAGGTGTCTCCCAGTCAGGAGACATCGGGGGTCAGGGACCTGCTTGAGGAGGCAGTCTGTCCCTTAGCAGAGCTTGAATGCTGTGCTGGGAAATCTGCTGCTCTCTTCAGAGCCAGCAAGCAGAAACATTTAAGTCTGCTGAAGCTGTGCCCACAACCACCCCTTTCCCCAAGTTCTCTGTCACAGGGAGACAGGAGTTTTATCTATCAGCCGCTGACTGGGGCTGCTGCCTTTCTTTCAGAGTTGCCCTGCCCAGAGAGGAGGAATCTAGAGAGGCATTCTGGCTATAGCGGCTTTGTGGTGCTGCTGTCAGCTCTGCCCAGTTAGATCTTTTCAGGAGCTTTATTTACACTGTGAGGGAAAAACCACCTGCTCAAGCCCCAGTAATGGTGGACACCCCTCCCCTCACAAACCTCAGGCATCCCAGGTCGACTTCAGATTGTTGTGTTGGAAGTCAGAATTTCAAGTTAGTGGATCTTAGCTTTCTAGGCTCTGTGGGCATGGGATCCACTGATCTAGACTACTTGGCTCTCTGGCTTCAGCCCCTTTTCCAGGGGAGTGAATGGTTCTATCTCACTGGCATTTCAGGCACCACTGGGTTATGGAAAAAACAAAACAAAACAAAACAAAACACTGTAGCTATCTTGGTGTCTGTGCAAATGGCCACTCAGTTTTGTGCTTAAAACCCAGGGCCCAGGTAGTGTAGGAACCAGATGGAATCCCCTGGTCTGTGGGTTGTGAAGACAATGGGAAAAGCATAGTATCTGGGCTGGAGTGCACTGTTTCTCAAGGCATAGTTCCTCACAGCTTCCCTTGCCTAGGGGAGGGAGTTACCTGATCCCTTGCACTTCCTGGGTGAGATGATGCCCCACTCTGCTTTGGCTCGCTCTCCATGGGCTGCTCCCACTGTCTAACCAGTCCCAGAAAGATGTCAGGTACCTCAGTCAGAAATGCAGAAATCACCTGCCTTCTGCATTGATCTCACTGGGAGCTGAATACTGAAGTTGTTCCTACCCAGCCGTCTTCCCAGCCACAAGTCAACAGTGGCTTTAATAAATAGGGATTTGTTTATCCCCACAGAGCAAGAGACAACTAGATAGAAAATTGCAGGCATTCCTCCCATTGTTCATAATGCTGTCAAGGATATAGGCTCTTTCTACCTTGCATTCTCTTTTCTTCATTTGCTAGCTTTTTCCTCTTCGGCTGAACATTCCATAGTTTTTAATATGGGTGCCACAACACCAGGCATCACATCCATGCAGGAAGAAGAAGAAAGAGGGAAGGGCAGATTCAGCTACACCAGTCCCTTTTATCAGAAAATATCCATTCTAGTAGCAAAGAGAGTGAACAAATGACTATATGGCAAAGGGAAAGAATATTGTGATTATCACCTTAGAATGATTGTTCATCACCTCCCGGAGATGAGTATATTGCTGTCATATACAGACAAGTTCTGATAGCAGAAACAGGGGTGATTAGTCATTGATTGGCAGTTTTTAGTCTTCCACTGAGGAGGAAGAAAACGGAATTGGTGGCAGTCTTGAAGGCCTTTTGGTAGGTTTAGGAGTTTAGGCTTTATCAGCAAATATATAGTGTTCAATATTGTCTCCAGTAATTGAATGTGTGTGTTTTCATAAGCCATAAGATTTCAAGAGTTTTAGGTTGAGTTATGCTTATAAAAATTTTTGATCATATTCTAGTTTTATGTACTAGAAAACATGCTTATCAAATAGGCCTTACAGCGGGAGACTTCTCTGCAACTTATTTAGCAAAATAACCAGAAGTGATGGACCTATTCACCCACCAGAAGACAGATCTATCCGGGAGCAGCCTATATTGTTTCAGGATTTTCATCCAAATTTGAGGGAGGGAGATGGAAATATCCTCTACAACCTGGCAGTGCCAAGTCGCCCAATCCATGCTCTTAATAGGATTTGTGAACACTCAGCCTATTAGTATATGCTCAGTGTCTCATGTCTAAATGTTACACAAAAATACCAATGAGATGCCTTTGGAATGATATCTGATCTCATACACAGAATTTGCCTATGTGTAATTATGTTAATACTTCAAGTGTTCATTTAATTATCTTTCTGTTAAATACATCTTAGTTTATCATTAAAATACCAATAATCTTTAGATCAATAAGGTAGATAGTAGGAGGTCTAAAATATAATAATTTATACTCTTTTGGAAAAGAAAAATCCCTTTAAGGAAAGTGCTACAAAGAAAATTTATTTGACAGTTTAATCAGGTATTTTCCTACTTAGTGAATATTTATGTGTATGGCAATTCATCACAGGATTACTTTTATCTCTTTGTTTCTAACACTTGTTGCTAAATTTTTGTGATTATGTAGGTTGGTTAAAGTTTTGATCTTTTGGAAGTTTGTTTCCTTGTTGTTGATTTTAATTACTTTGTAATAAATTCTAGATCTTTGTAAAAAATGTGACCACACTTGGCATCAGTTTGTAAAAGCTATAGGCCATAGTCGTTTCCTTATATGCAAATGAAAGAATGGAGAGGTATACACAGAGAGATTCAGAGGCATATTCAGGAAAGGGGGAAATCATTATGTCTTCACCTGTTTCTATTACAACATGTTCCTTTCCTGTGGGAAAGCATGAAAATGTGGTGATTCATTAAGACAGTTAACCAGGAAGTAGAGTTTGTATGGCCATTTTACATCTAGAAGCAAAATTGTCTAACTTCTCCTAAAATAGATTTAATCAATAGGAACTAAGACTTGAGGTAATGACAGATAAATAGAGGTACAAGTACTAGAGATATTGCTATTAAAAATATCTTGTGATTTTTAACTGAGCTCAAAGACCATCTACAATCATTTTATTAGGATTCCTATGTTGTTATTCTCACATGGGTGATGCCACCGTTATATGGAGCGTTGTTCTTCCATATCCACTAGAAATTAAGAATTATTATAGTTGGGGGGGGTTAGCTAATGTGCTAGATCCAGAATGTACATTTATGGAACAATCATATAAGGATCTAGCTATAAGGACTGTGACTCCAGAGAAATTCTGTAGGTCATCTCAAAATCTCTGTATATCTAACTTTATTTCTTTTCTTCTTTTCTTTTCTTTCCACAGAGTCTCACTCTGTAACCTAGGCTGGAGTATAGTGGCATGATCATAGCTTGCTGCAGCTTCAAACTCCTAGGATCAAGCAGTCTTCCTGCCTCAGCTTGCTGAGTAACTAGAACTACAGGTATGTGCCACCATGCCCAGCTAATTTTTGTATTTTTTATAGAGGTAAGATCTTACTGTGTGACCCAGGATGGTCTTGAACTCCTGGCCTCAAGTGATCATGCAGCCTCAGCCTCCTAAGATGCTGGGATTACAGGCATGAGCTACCATGCCTGGCCTGCATATCTAAGTTTTGTGTATAATAACCTCGTTTCTTATATTGAGGTTTTTCTCTACTATTATATATAATTTCTGTGATGTATAGATCTCTCACTTCAATTTTCAGTGGACAGTTAAAAATTTAAAACACAGATGTGTTTTTGTGACTAATGGTGGCTGTTGAGTTGTTAGAGGTCCAAAGACAGAATAAAATCACAGGGAGAGCCTTCAAGAACCTTCAAGCATTACAGAGCAGGACCAAGTGTCTTTTCCCTCCTTCCATATTTCCTTCTTCCTTCCCTTCTTTCCTTTGCTTGCTTCTCCTTTTTGGGTAGACATTTGTAGGAACTGTTTTAGCCTCTAGAATCATACAATATTTGATAAAAGGAAAAAAAACAAAGATGGAGAGGCTCATAGCTGTAGAGTTTAAATTGCTCACTTTTGACTCAATGAACTTTCTAACACTGCTTTTAGGTAGTAGGTGACAAAATAAAATGATACATTATTTTACCGACATACGTATTTTCATAAGAAAGTATTCAATTGTGTTAAAGAATGTAGTCCAGGCAATTAAGCATAACATTTACCTGTGTTCTTTATCTTGTGACTGGTTTAATGGGTCTACTCTGAGAATAGTTCTATTTGATGCTACTTTCCCTTAAAAAGATACTAAGATATTTGTAGCTGCACCAAGTAAGTTACTTCTGTTTTGAAGAGCACAGGATTCTTTATGAAGGGTGTTGATCCATTATGATTGTATAATAAACATAAAGATTTTAAAATCACCTTTGTATTCAATTAGGTAAATGGAAATTCTGCAAAGAATCTGCTTACTACTGGGGGAAAATGGTGGGAATAGCCTTTTAGGAATGATGTGTTACACAGAAACTTTGCCCTCTGGAGTCTATATATCATTTACAGCAAAAAGGAGGAACATGTTGCTTATAGATGGGAGAGTCTCAGATTAGGATTTCATAATGTGCTAGGGGACGCTGATGAAGCTTCTACCTGGAATAATGAATGTGAACTGTACATTCAGGGTAAAAATAACATTAGTTATGAGATTCTCTAAGTTGCTTGACATGACATGTTCTAACTTACACTTTAAGCTTGCCTGCTTTCAGATATCTCTTAAATAGCAAAGCTATATATAAATGAGCCCATTTATTTTGGATGACTGGTTACAGGAGTAATGCATGCCATTTCCATCATCTTATATGTCTAATTTAGCTGGACTGAAACGATGTTCATTTTTTATGATGGGATTAACATTTGGCAACTCTGTCAGTTGTCTAGATGCTGGCATTCCGTGGTTTGCAGAGTCTGTAGACTGTCTTCTATTGAGGGTGGGAGGAGGGATGGGATGATTTAAGCTTGATTTACATGAAAACAAACATTACTTCTGGTTTGCTATAGGTGATTATCTGCTAGCTAATGAGCTTGAGGAGAAGGTTGGAAAGGTAGAGGGTGTGTGTGTGTGTGTGTGTGTGTGTGTGTGTGTGTGTGTAGAGGTAGTTTTGCTTGTCACAGATAGCTTCTTGTTTAGTTGGGCTTGTTGAATCTCCTTATAGAGAAAGTCCATGTCCTGTTTAATCAAGTTTCTTTAAAATCCATTTTCTCAGTGCTGTCCAAAATGTGCAATTATTTTCCTGTGTGTCAACACGCCTTCTTTTTTCGGCAAGGCAAACAAAGCAGCCTCCCTTCAAATGTATTCCAATTCCTTAAGGGCAAATATTTTGGTCATCATTTATGTGGGTAATTACAGGTATTCCTGTTGTACTTTATAAAATTATAGGAAGTTTAATTTCTCTTTGTTGTGGGTTTTGATCACAGAAAGTTGTCTGACTAGTTCCAGCGCTTTGCTCTCAAATATGTTGTAATATATTAATTTTTGACTTTAAAGCTTTATTATTTCTATCACCACAGTGGGAACAGATGGGGTAGAAGAGCATAAACTTAAAAGAAATGAAGGTCCTTCAGGCAATTCTGATTTTAGTGTCACTGAAGTGTTTGTTTTTGTTGTTTTTAAGTCCCTCTACCACCACCTTGCCCTCCCACCACTGGGATTCAGGAATGACTAGCAGTTTACCGCAGGTCTTAAAAAATATTAATTGTAGGATGAGCACAGTGGCTCACACCTGTAATCTCAGCACTTTGTGAGGCAGAGGCGGGCGGATCATGAAGTTGAGAGATCAAGACTATCCTGGCCAACATGGTGAAACCCCATCTCTACTAAAAATACGAAAATTAGCTGGGCATGGTGGCATGTACCTGTAATCCTAGCTACTTGGGAGACTGAGGCAGGAGAATCACTTGAACTTGAAAGGTGGTGGTTGCAGTGAGCTGAGATCATGCTGCTGCCCTCCAGCCTGGTAACAGAGCAAGAATCTGTCTCAAAAAAAAATATTGTAATAATAAGGGCTAGGCTATTTTTCTGTATTTTCCTACAGTGTATTAGTTTATAAACAAAAGGTTTTTTTTAAAAGCAAAATATAAGTAAGGGCTAAATTTTAATCATGCATTAATTAGAAATAAGATATTTCTTTAATGATAGTAACATTATGTTTTCCTTCTCTTGAATAATTCACATATTTTGTTATCAGAATGTCTTCTGCATAAAAGAGGTTAAAATAAGTCATTAGATGATTTTAGGGAAGTAGTATAACATTAAATACACTATTTGAAACAGTCTAAAAATGCAGACATTTTCTAAGGTGCTCAATATGCAACAAATGAGAAAAACACACACATCTGGAATCTAGTCGCATAGTGTACGTAATGAACAGAACATAGGACGGGAGTCAGAGACCTGTGTTCAAATCTCGATTATTTTTCTGGCTATTTCATTCAAATTATTTAAATTTTCAAAGTTTTCAAATTATTCAAACTTTTTGAGCTTCAATTTTTTTCATCTGTAAAACAGTGGTAATGATACTTGCTTTGCAGGATGCCTGTAGGGATTAAATAAAGTAACAAACATTAAAGAACATAAGGAATAATAGATAACCAATACAAGGTAGCTATTGTAATTTTTCCGTGCTGGTAAATTAATTATTCAACTTCTCTTTTCAGCAACATTTAAATTTCTATCATTAATGTGGCAGTTAAATAAGGCATAGTTTTTTTTTGATGATGATTTTTGAAAATCCTTCCTATGTGTAAGAGAAAAATAGCTAAAGAAAAGAGAAGACATGAAAACAACCTCTTCCTCTGACGCTGTCTTTCTCCAAATATCCTTTGCACAATTGTTGATTGGCAACATTGCATTTCCTTACAAAAAAGAACAGTATAAAAGTACAGCATGTTAAAGTAAACAAGTAAACAAACTGCCTTTACAGCATTCAGAAGTTCATGTGAGTAACACCACAAGAAAAATGTTTACAACATAAACAATACTTATTTTGATCATTTTGTTTTTTAGAATTTAAGTTTATACAGACACTATTCCTTTTAAGCTGGATTTCCAAATTATTAAGTAGAGAAGATAATTTAAACAATTATTTGAAAAACAAATCTGTAGAGAAAAGGACATTCATGGTTGACAGAACAAAAATGGCCCTTGGCTTGGCATCTCTGAGCTGGGTTTGCTTCATGGAGAATGTTTGCCTTCTATTCAGAGTTGTTTATTTGTTTATTTTAAAGGACAAGTAAAATTAGTATTGAAATACTGAATAATATATTTTTCATTGATTGAGATACATTAGCATTTGTTTTAAAAATTCACTTGCTATATTTTTGTATTATAAAGGTAATATATTTTCCTGGTAGAAAATTTGAAAAATGTAGATAAATAAGAGGAAGAGAATAAAACCACATATAATCCCACCAGTCAAAGATCACTACTCAGAATATTTCTCTTTTTGAAAATTCATTTACACCCTTACATACACATGTATAAAACAAAAACACAGTGACATATTTGTAATTTATATTTTTTAACCTAAATGTATTTTGAACATTTGCCCATGTTGCTTAATGCTTTTTCATTTCATTTTTAATACTTGCACCAATTTTCATTGTATGAGTACACCATAGTTTATTAAACCATTCTTCTTAGAATAATAATTATTGTTAGTAAATAAATTTTACTCTGGTCAAAATAAATTTCTAACCTTTTAGCTTTTTACCGATTTTCATCCCCTATAAATATTTCTACAAACAATTTTGAGGCTCACTTTGTACATAGCTATGATTTTGTTTGGGATGAATTTGTGGGTCAAATATGATATGCAAAAATCTTAGTGTTTCATACATGTTGTATATAGCCTTCCTAAAGAAAGTTAAAAGATAACATTTCTTTATCTAGTCCTTCAGTGCATATTTCCACAAATCTTTTACACTGCTTATTTCTTTAAAAAATATTTACTAAATTGTTAGTAGAATGCATACAATTTTATATTTGTCCTTATTATTTTAGATTGGATAAATGCATTTCTTGTATTCATTTGTCTATTATTTGTAAACGATCCCACACATGTGCAAAAGTATTAAAGTTTAGCATTGAATATAGATAAAGAATATGTCACTTGCTTTTCCTACTGAAGTCAAGGCTTTATTTCCTCAGCCCTTTCGGTATAGCGTCTCATACAATTCCTTAAGTAAAGTCGTCATATTTTAAATTACAAGTAACTGAAAATTGATTTGACTTGGAGGTTCAAATGATAGATCAAATCCATGATTTATGCTATGTAGAAAAGGGCTTGCTGAAAATCAAAACTCCATAAATGCACATCACCTCGAATTAGTCTTGTACTTTTTATCTACACATCTGATGGGACTAAAAAAGAGTAAATATAAATATTATCATTTGTCATTCAGAATCTTTGGTGAATGAAACGGACCATTACAGTTCTGGTTCACCAACCTAGTCAGTTCATAGAGGAAGCTGGTGGCTGGTGAAGGAGGCAACATTGTACAATGGGAATCTTTTAGACTCCACCTGGGTTCAAATCCTGCTTCTGCCATTTACAAAATGTAAATAGAAGGAAAATGTACTTAATTTCTTGGAGCTTTTAGTTTTGCCATTTCTAAAAGTATGAAGTGAGTTTTGCCATTTCTAAAACTATGACGTGTGTTAGTTGGTTCTTTGGACAATTGTGAGGCCAGTTCCTCTTCATTTAAATGACTTGTCCAGGATCATTTAACTAGTTAACTGGACAGAGTGGACTACAGCATTTAACCCCTAATTGTTCATCATATACTCTGTTCACTGTATCATGGCTACATTTCTAGCTAAGGATTGTGAAGCAAGTCGTATTAAGGCACATCATTTTAATTATAAATAGACTAGAATGAAACAAAGGTGTGGCAAATATTGTTGTTAGGTGGATCTGATCTGTTGTTAATGTCATCCAGCTAAAGACCACCAGGAATATACCTGTAATTTTGTAAATCTGACTGACTAATAGAAGCAAGACAGGAGACCACATCCCATGGGAAATATGGGGCATTTCAGTAAGAGGGTGATTGGAAGGATTATTATAGGACCTGGACTCAGGTGATTTTAGGGAAATGTTAAGAAAGTGACTTTGCTCTGAATTGAATGCTATTAGGAATCAGGGGTAAATATATGATTGCTTATTTAAAAAATCTTATCCATAAGATGGTAAAAATAAAGTGAGGCTAAATAAACAAACTGGGAAAGAAGCAGCAGCTACTCAGATCAACCAGGCTATGAAGGTGCTTGGTATTTTTGTGGTTTGCACAATGACCTTGTTTATGTGCTTAGACAAGGTTATGAAGCGGTCCTTTTTTCCAGTTCATCATGGTCTCTGATGTTGGCGATTTGGAAGTTTGTTTATGTTCATCAGGATATCATCAAGACCTGTTTAAGAACATTGGGCTAGCTTTTCACAACATCAAGGCCTAGCTTGATAGCTGCAGTTTCTGAATGTCAAAAGCTGCTCTTTTTCTCTCTGCATCTCTTTTCTCTCCAGTCACCTTTCTGCAAGGACTGGCTTTGGGGGAAAATTATAGCCAAAGAAACACACACAGAAGTTTTCTGGGAGCTTCTTAGTAAAACTTTTACTTTCAAATATTGATACCACCCATTCTCTTTGCTACAACCTTTCTTCTTGCTGGAAAGGGGATATAATTGTAGAAGCTAACACAGCCTTTTTGAAATTGTGAGGACAAAGCGAAGTGATCTCAGAGTCTTTGGCATCACTGATCTGCTGAACCAGCCTAGCACTGCTAAACTCTGGATTTCTCATTATGGGAGAAAAATACTTCTAATTTTTTTTCAAGCCACTGTAGTCAGGCTTTCTGTTTGTTACCTGTTGCTGAAAGCATTCCAAAAACATTGAGTATTTGCCTTCATTATTTATTAAACTAGACACTCTTCTGGCAGCCAAATTTTTATGACAGCTCAGAGCATATTCCATTTGGAAATAGAGCTTGGCAATTATTCCCCCCTTTTAAAAATTAGGGTTATGTGAAGTGAATGAATTACTGTTCTTTCTGATTCATAAGGTTTGTCATTATTACTTCACTCAGATGCAATTGCTTTCAGAAACCTGCATAAAAAAGAAAGCTTTAGAAACCTTCCAGATTAAGTTCAGCAGAAACAAGTGTGGGCACATGTGTAGACTTGATTATTTAAAGGGTGGATACAGCTGTAAACCTAATTGCTGTATAATTGTGACTTCACCATTGCAATTTGTTGGGTCCCTATTCCCACTGTGATTTGTCAAGCTTCACAATGTATTGGTTGGTTTTAATGATCATTGACTTAGAGGTAAAAAGAACCCCTGTTTTCCTGGGGGATAATTCCCTGGTTATTCTGTGCCACAGTGGTTAGAGGTTAGACTCCATAGTACAGAATCAATGCCCACTGGAAAACTAATAGCATGTTGGAAGGTGACGATGAGGACAATAGCAAATTACTATTAATATTCAATGTATAAGAACACTAAACTGCGGGGCTGGTAGGAATTCAATGCCTGCTAGATGCTAGATGAGAGTTCTTAACAAAAGAGAAGTGAAAAGGTTCAGGGAAACGTTGAGTATTGACAGCTGAGATTCGTACATTAAAAATTCTGTGCCTGTGGTCAGAATAAATTTTACTCTGGTCAAAATAAATTTTTCTCTACCCACCAACTAGTAATTATTTTACAAGTGATTTTTTTTTTCAAAAAAATCTCCTTCTGCACCTTATACATAATAGGTACAAAATAATTACTGTTCAAGAAATGCTTGAAAATGTATTAAAATTGGGCTCTAACGAATGGCTTAACCTCTGCAATAGTGACAGTAATAATTTATCAAAATGTTCTCTATAAACAGTAAATTATTTAGCAGATCACCATTCATATCTATAAGATATATTACTAAATAAAATATATTAATGTTCACTGTGGTTAACATAAAATATCCAGGTGTGGGGGAATTTAATAATTTATGCGGATGATTCTTGTCCACTTAACTAACTAGGATGTGAATTTTGCATGGAGTGCTTGACTGTACTGTGAAATATGTCACTGCTTGAGACAGACCTGCATCTATTTTTCAAGAAAAACTTAATAGTAAATTACAACAAAATTGTTTCACAACATAATTTTCATGTCTTACACTTCAAATCTTTACAAAAAGCCTGCTTTTCCCACCAGTTCTTATAGGCATATGGAATAAATCTGTCTAAATGATGTGATCCATATAAACTTAATCCACTGGTGGGTTATTTGATGTAGGTATATGTTGAAATTAAAGGTACTATACACCTTCACATGGTTTTAGTAAATTTCAGGGGTTTGGTAAATGAGGAACATGCAGAATCCTAGTTTTATAGCCATATTGAGTGTGATTATTATTACGTAGGCTTCTCAGAGTTCCTCACTTTAGAAAGCATTTTGTTTGTTTAGAAGCATGCTCTTTGAAATGGCTGATAGATACATGTTGGAAAGTCTACTGGAAAAAGAAAAGGGGTTGGTTAGAAGCTTATCCATGTTTTACTATTTTGAGATTTTTTTAATGATTCTATCTTCCTGCAGATTAAGCTCTGGTAAAGTATGTGTGTTAATAAATTTATTTTGAGAGAATGAATGAATAAGTCAAAGAGAACTCTCAACCTTTATTTAAAAGTAAATTTACTAGGAACTTGTCTCTAAATCTGTTAAAAGCCATAATAAGGGTGGGGAAAGGTACAATTGTAATTCAATAAAATAAATACAAAATTGGTTGTGTAAACTCTGCAATGAGAAATACAGGAGGGAATCTAGGAGTGAATCTAGAGAAATACAAGAGGGAATCTAGCAAAAACGCTGTCTTGCTAAAAATACAATTTTTTTTTTTTTTTTTTTTTTTTGTATTTTTAGCGGAGACAGGGTTTCACCATGTTAGGCAGGCTGGTTTCGAACTCCTGACCTCAGGCAATACGCCTGCCTTGACCTCCCAAAGTGCTGGAATTACAGGCGTGAGCACTGCACCGGGCCCCTTCTTTGTGTTAGTTGTGACTAATACGACCGAGCTCTGTGCAAAAGGAGTTAATGTGTGCTTTATCCAGGCCCCTAAAATACTTCTCATGCAATCTTCCCATGCTTTTTCTTTTCCCTTATCTGCTGGTTGAATGTAGAGTGATCTGGCAGAGTTCTTGGAGGCACTGAGTGATGGCAGGGTCTCTAGCTAGAAACAGATAGAACCCTAAGAGGAGCAGAGATCCCTACAAAGCACATTGCACCTGATTTGCATGAGAAATAATGGTTTTCTTGTGTTAAGCCACCGAAATTTACAAAGTATTTGCCAGAGCAAACACTTTATTTTGACCCAGGAATTTGAAGGTAGTGGTAGGGTGTTGATGACATAACAAAAATACAAGTTAGTATAGGTAGCATTGACTTAGCATTTGGCCCATGGGCAGGAAGGACCCTCCTATTAGGAGCTGGAAATATAGTATGTTATAAAAGGGAATATTATTTGATAAATTGTTATCTGGAATAACTTGGAAGGCAGGAATTATGCCTGAGGATCTCTACAATTTAAGACGGTGATTCTTAACCTTGGCTGCCTTTGAAAAATACCTGAGGAATTTAAAAAACTTATTCCTACTCAGAGAACACTACCAGAGATTCTGATTTAATTAACTGCTTTCTGTGTTTGTTTTGAGGGGAAGGGGGCATTAGTATTACTTAACAGTTTTCCGTGTGATTCTAATATGCAGCTGGGATTGAGAACCAAGGCTCTAGGGCAACAATCAGCAAACTCTGTAAAAGGCCAGATAGTAAATATTTTAGGAATTGGCCTTGGGAGTAATATTCTCTGTTGCAGTTGTTCAACTCTGCTGTTACAGCATGAAAGCAACCATGACAACAGGTAAGCAAATGGTTGTAGCTATGTTCTAACAAAACTTTATTTATAAAACAGGCAATGAGCTGGTTTTTATATGCAGGCCATATTTTGCTGATCTTATCTCTAGGACAGTGATTCTCAAAATTTTTATTCTCAGGGCTGTGTTACCTTTTTACAAACTATTGAGGACTGCAAAAGTCTTTTGTTTATACATTATATCTAACAAGGATGACCATTTAAAATGGAAATAAACATTTTTAAAAATAATGAAAATAGCATGTTAACATAAATAACATTAAATAAAATTAAAATTGTCATAAAATAATTGTACATATTTGTGGTATATATAGTGATGTTTTGCTACCTGTAAAGTGATCAGATCAGGGCAACTGGCATATCCATCGTCTCCAACATTTATCATTTATTTGTGTTGGAAACATTCAATATCCTCCTTCTAGCTATTGAAAACTACATGTTATTGTGACTATAGTCATTCTGCAGTGGTGTAGAACACATATAACTTACTTATCCTATCTAGCTATAATTTTATATCCTTTAACAAATCTCTCTCTACCCCCTTTCCCCTCCTCCTCCAGCCACTATTATACTATGTTTTATGTTTTACTTCTATGAGATCAACTTATATTTTACTTTCAACATATAAGTCCTCACTTGAACACATGTGGTGTTCAACTTTCTGGTGCTGGCTTATTTTAATTAACATAATGACTTCTAGTTCCATTGGATTTCATTCTCTTTCATGGCTGAATAGTATTCCATTGTGTGTGTATATATATGTATTTACACATACATATACATAACACATTTTCTTTCTCCGTTCATCTGTTGTTGGACACCTAGGCTGATTCTGTATCTTGGCTCTTGTAAATAGCGTTGTAATAAACATGGAGGTACAGGTGTCTTTTTGATACATTGACTTCCTTTCCTTTGGATAAATTGCTGTATCATATGGTAGTTCTATTTTAGTTTTTTGAGGATCCTCCATACTCTTCTTTGTAGTGGCTGTACTAGTTCGCATTCCCACCAACAGGGTATAAGAATTTTCTTCTCTCTGCAAATAACATATTTTTAGGATAATTGTATTTGCAAAACAAATAGCAAAAAGAATGGCATTGTTTTACATTTTCTGCAAAACTCTGTATTGTCTAGCTTAATAGAAGACATTTAGATTCTTATTTGCTTCTTCATCTACTCTGTTGTGATATGTTGTCTTAGTTGATAAGTGAAAAAAAACCTAGCCCCATATAGATGGGTAGGTTTTCTTGTTGGAAGAACAGTACTCCCTTTTTGAAGTAATATTTTTATAGTCTTTTCAGATAATTGTTGACATTCTTTTATATCATATCATAATGCAAAAGTGATAATTTCATAAAAGCATATTGCAATGTAGAATCTGAAACCATATCAATAAACTTTACATACTCTAGTATGTTAAATCCACTTTAAATGGATCCTTTACCTATGTGTGATTTTATAATATCTTGTACTGATTATTTGGAAAATATTATTTCACTGTTATGTAATAGGCACATTTCATTATGTAATAGTTTTAAAAATAACATTTGTTAATATCACCATGAATCTCATAAAAAATTCTTTGAGTATTCAGAAGCTGTCAAGCTCATGGTAGTAGATACAAGTTTTCCAAAATTCTAATTTTCACTTGAAAGCTCAGATTTTATCATTGGCAACAAATACTGTCAGGTTGTTTGCCTTCAAGTGACAGGCTCATTTCATTTATTTTCAAGAAAAAGACTGCCAAATATCTAAGTATGAATAACCATATTTTGTTTATCACTTGTTCTCTCAAGCAAAAATGGTATTCCACGAAAAAGAGACAAGTTCAGTTCACAACTCAAACAATCACACATTGCTTTTCCTCAAGACAACCGTTGCACTTAGGTATGCAGCGGAAGTGCTTTATGTGTTCTTTCTTGTGGTTGCACAGAATACTTAGAAGATTTGTAAATCAAGTGTTGAGCTTTAATAAAATGCATAATTTTTAACTGTTTCATCAGGGTTTTCTTAAGCAAAACTTTTAAAACCTGTAAGATCATGGCAATGAAAGCGATGGAATGATATAATAAAATGATATTACACAATTTGGTAATTTTGCCTTGATTTATCCTGAAGAACTAATACGGTTTGGCTGTGTCTCTACCCAAATCTCATCTTTAATTGTAGCTCCCGTAATACCTATGTGTCATGGGAGGCACCTAGTGAGAGGTAATTGAATCAGGGGTGGGTCTTTCTTATGACAGTCAATAAGTCTTACAAGATCTGATGGTTTTATAAAGGGGAGTTCCCCTGCAGAAACTCTCATTTTCTTGCCTGCTGCCATCCATCTAAGATGTGAGTTGCTCCTCCTTGCCTTCTGCCATAATTGTGAGGCCTCCCCAGTCATGTGGAACTGTGAGTCTATTAAACCTCTTTCCTTTGTAAATTACTCGGTCTTGGGTATGTCTTTATTGGCATCATGAGAACAGGCTAAAACAAGCACCAACAGTTTTTACTTACCATTGCTTCGATATCATTGGTGTAAACGTCAATACAATGGAAAAAGCGAATCTCTCTTAATACTATTATGGAAATAATTTTGACCTCATGGATCCACTAAAAGTGTCTTTGGGATTTCCAGAATTGTGCAGATTACACTTTGAAAACTGCTGCTTGAGGGTGGTGTGTTTTAAAAGAACCACCGTGTTACTGTGTCATAGCTCTTATTGTCTTCCCTTGGTAAGCTGTTTCAAGAAAGAGAGGAACTCAGAAAGAAATGGCTAGTTTCCAAGCCAGATGGAAAACCATAGAAAGTATCCAGACTTGAGCGAACAATGGTGGAAATCCACCTGCTTCTAGATCCCACACAGAACCACAAGGCCCGGAAAGACTTTTTAGCTGAACAATATGACTTAGGTACAGACCAGATTAATGGATGAAGAGAGCTGGAGAGTTGGAGAGAAAAGAGAAAAGACCCGAGAATTGTACATGGAAGCAAATACAACAGAAGCCTACCAAGATTTTGAAGAACGTGTATTGTTAAGAAATCCAAAATATCCAATTAAAACACCTTTGATTGGTTGACCTATAAAATCACCTTTTTGCTTTGGTTATACTCATTTCAGCTGTGGCCAAAAGGAATAAATAAACAATAAAAACTTCTAAAGGGAAGGCTGAGGATCACGCAAGAAAAAGACAAAAAAATTATTTCCAAAGATCAGAATTAAAGTTTAATCCACAAATCTATCCTCTCTCTAGGCTAGGGGACACCACGAGGTCTGCCAAACAGGATTGTAGGATTGCAGTGGCCTAGTGAACATGTACATCCCCTGATTCCCATTTTTTGAATGGGAGTTTTAACTGCAGTTATGCTGTCTCTACACCACCGCTTTATATAGAGGAAGCCCATAACCAAACTCCACCCTTACCTGCCTGCCAGAGACAAGGGTTTGGCGGGAATTCCAAGCTACTAGGAGGTGATGTAGCCACTAGATGGAAGAAGGCTAGTCACCTGAACGAAGCAGATCCTATCCAACAAACCTGTGCTGGACTGTGACATGAACAAGGTATATATGTTTATTGTGCTAAACCACTGAGATTTTAGTTACAACATTTGTCACAAACATTCTTTATTACAACACTTAGACTATTCTGAATAATACAGGAGCTATCCACTGATAGGGCCAGAGGAACTGAACTATGGCAGTGGTAGAAATAAGAAGAAATACATATTTTAGAAGTAGAATCAAGAAGCTGTCACTAGTGGGAAATGAGAGCAGAATGAGGTAGGATAAGGAGTCTGGGGTGTGTTCCAGCTTTCCATCTTGGGTTGAAGTGGGTGGAGTTTTAGATGGCACTCAGAACAACCCAGTGAATTAGTCCAATAGGCAGAAATTTGGGACAGAGATGTGGAGAGCAGACACATACAGGACAATCAACCATCAGCTTATAGGTTACGGCTGAGGCCATGGGGCAGGAGGAATAGTGGATAAAATATTTTGGGAAGACAGTTTAGAGGGAGAAGAACACAGAGGTCATTTAATGAACAACAGAGTTAGTAGAGTCTGCAAAAGAGTGAAAATGGACCCCCAGAAAAGAAAAAAAAATGGCAGAAAAGGATAGATCACAGAAACCAAATTAGAATTAACACTTTAAAAACACTTTAAACACTCTAAATTAAAATAACACTTTTAAGAATTGTGAAATGATAAAGAATCAAATATTACAAAGAGGTGAAATATAATCAAAGCTAGATATTTATGAAATTTTAGAATTAAAAGATATAGGTGATCTTCATGAAGATAATTTCATGAAGATATAACACAAAATTTAGATCATTGTATAATAAGTGTCATTTGATTTTATAGATGAAAAAACAGAAGTGTTACATCTTGACCAAGTTTGTTAGCACATGTAGGAGCTTGGCTTTGAATCTTGCCTATTCAACACAACAACCCATGCTCTTCCGTTCTTCCAAACTGAATCTGAAAGCTCACTTAGGAAGTACATGAATTCAGATAAAATTTTGATTATAATTTTGCTAAAACCAGGTAAAATAGAAGGCTATTGAAACCACAGGATTGATATTTTCAGAGAGGAAGGTGTAGACAGATGATTAATATTCTATCATATTTCTGAGAGGATTCTTTATTTTTCTCTTTCCCCTCCCTCTTTTTATTCTCTTCATCAGATTCTACTGATAATATTGGTAACCAGGAGTTAAGTTTTGTAACATGAGTTAAATGTTAAATTTAACATAAGTTAAATGTTATATTATGCATATAAAAATTGATGATTTATGACTATTTAACTGGCTTGGGCCAAAGGTAAGAAGAACTGTTGGTCACAACTATCTGATCTATGTCAGTGTCTTATTTTTAAAAATAGGGTTACTTTGGTTTGAGAACACAGGATGTATTCATCTTCTAAAGTAACTTCTTCCTAAAATTATAAGGTTGCAGTTGACTGATAAAACTTTTTCTCTCATATAAATTGCACTATCTATCTTCACGTTTACCAGAGGCTTTGGTGACAATTCAGTATTTAAAGTATAATCTCCAAACAAGCTAAAAACAGAGCCAAACATTTTTAGGAGATTTATCCTATGATCTTCTTTTCATTAATAAATAAAAAAGTTTATGTAACCCTATATGTTGTCATAGAACACTATTTCAAAATAAGTACATTAGCAAATTAAATGAAAAACATGTCAAAACCTGAAGCAGCATTTACTCTTATGAGTCAAAGTGTCTGCAAATCTTGTGCAGGAAATGTATCTTTCCTTCATTTCATACAATGACATTTTGTATGTGCTGAAATTTGGAAATACTGTGCACTCACATGTTTCACATGAGCATTCCAGAATTTTGAGACATTTGAGGGGACACATACACAGTGGTTGCTTGGGTCAATACTGCCTTCATAAGAACATTTGCATATTCTCACAATTGTAAAGTTTCCCCACTATTTTCATGACCAATACTATTGCAAATGTATTTTTTTTGCAGTTCACAGGACATTGATATGCTGCAGTACTATGTAAATTTAAGTCACAAACAGCATTTATTACCTTGGTATATCATTAAAAGATGAAATTTTGTATGAAATGAAGAAAAGTAATTGGCATTATTTGAATCGTTTATTAAATTTTACCATTTTTGTACAAATGAAAATTTCTTGGCATGTACTTATTTCCTCATTTGGAATGCTTGCTAAAATATTTTCATTTAGATATGTTATTTTTGGTAGTGAAGTACCTTCCAATTTGGGACTCAGAACATTCAGTTTAGAATATACATAAAGTCAAGAATACATACAGTCAGCATTATTAAACATAAACCTGGATACTGCCCTACTTTAGTTGCAATTTTTTGATAGCAGAATTCAGTGTTTTTTGTCCCTTTTGCATTTCTATGGTAACTATTTCTATGAAACTAATGTGTTTGCTTGAAATTTTCTAGCAGAACAGAAAAGAATCATTTGTAATTTTTATTTGAAGGTTGTGATGCAGTGATGAGGAATTGAGAGATGTCCTGCATTGTATGCAAAATTATTTTTAAAAGCCCTCTACCCTACACATACACACGTGTGCACACACATCTGCATGGCTAATGTTATAGATATTAAGTACCATCTGATTGATTACTCATATTCTCTTGAAACAGAATAGCAGATCATATGTAATCACTTTAAAAAAAATAGTTAATTGAAAGAAGACAATCTAAAAAGAGAGAAGAGACACCTAACCCCATCCTGAAAGTTCATGTTATTTTTAAATTGCACATGAGAATTTTTGTAGAAGATAGGTTGAAAAATGTACCTATTACCTGCCACTTCACATTTAACATAAGAGATAAGGAAACGTTTTAAGAGATGCCATTTGGCAATACACCCTACCACATAGAGAATATAAAGAAAACAAAAAAGTTTAAGAAAAAAACAAAAAATAAGATCAAGTTTGCTTCCAAATCAAGCTCACTTCTACAGCAATTTTAAAACATTTTGTTTGGTTGTTCTCATCAAGACTTTCTATCCTATTCTAACAATTAAGAGGATCCTAAATAAAGCTTTCTGCTTTTGTAATTAAATATTTGAAGAGATCGATTTTTAGAGAATATTTTCCAAATCTATTATGTGCTGGAAGAACAGTTCTCATAGCTTCTGAATTTCTTCTCAAATGTCAGTATTGTTTAACATATTTACAAAAGCAATGAAAATAGAAAACTTATATGCTGATTTTTAAGTCCTACAGACCTGAAATTCTTAAGGAATTACTTGCAGACAAGTAAAACTAATAAGACTAAAACTTTGGTTTTTAAAATTAGAACGGTTACTATCTTTTATTGTATTAGTTATATATATTATATATATTAAAATCAAACTAAAGAACTATTTGGTAATTTTACGATACTGATTTCATTCATTAATTTAACAACTATGAATTGATTATTTACTGTGAAAAGATATTATGCCTATATCCCTGGATGCACAACAAAGGGTTAACTACTCAATAGTTTCTAAAACTTTGGGATTAATTATTGCTATTGTTATAAAGAAAGACCATTTGGTGCGTATAATGAATAAAATTTAAGAAGCAAATAAAACAAAAACTGTATATCAGTGACTAACAAAAACTACTATTTAACTGGGTTGGGATCAAAGGTTGTAAGAGCTGTTGGCCACAACTATCTGAAAAGAAACCCAAATGTCAAGCTGACCTCTTCATGGTGACTGGGTAAATACCAAGGTTCAGTGGTTTGTTCTTGATGCACATCCAAACGTGTGGACATCTGTCCAATATTTTTAGCTAGAGTCTTTTCTTTTACTAATGTAGTTTTGAAAAATGTAAAATACGTGACTTTCTATACAGCATTCATGGTTCTATTTTTATCATATTAAACAAATGAAAAAGGTCCATATTTTGAATGCATTCCATTTTCTTAAGTTCACATATGAAAGAAGCACGACACTAGTTATCTATGAATCATTTTTGATAGCAAAAATTCTCTATTGTGAATTCAGAACTGAAGAGTAAGAGAAAATAAGATTGTTACAAGCTGTGATGCAGTTTGCAAAAAAACCAAAATGGTTGATGTGAATCATAGAGACTGGGGCTGGGGTAGGGGCAGGAAAGAGGCCAAGGAGGACTTCTGTGAGGAGGTAATGTACGAGCTGAGATTTGAGTCCTGGGAAGAACCAGGGAAAGATTTGCCTAGGTAAAGAGAACAAAATGTATCAATAGGAGGTGAAAGGAACTTCATTAAGAAAAGGAAGGAGGATACCTTAAACTCCCCTGAATAGGATCTTTCCAACATAGATGGTTTCATATCTCGTGGAGAGTGCTCTTCTATGCAGCAGAACAGCCTAGGTCCTGCAACAGCAACTGGCCATCCCCTAATTCTAGATGCTACAAGCCACTAGGTTCATTTCTCACTCACTCTCCGTGGCCATTGCAGGTTGCTAAGGGCTCTGCTCTGCATCCTCTTCTCTTCAGGACCCAAGCGGACAGAGTAGTCAGTATCCGGAACACAGTGGTTTTGGTGACAAAGCAAAAAGAGAACGCATGGCTAATTGCATACCGGCTTTTAAAGGTTCCGAACACTTCCACTCGCACTTCATTGGCCAAAGCTGTGACTTATGTCAGCAAAGAAGTGTAATTCTCCAGTTTGCCCGGAAGAGGAGTAGAACTGGAATGTGGATGAACATTCCAGTAACATTACCTAGAGGGGGTCCGTGAGCAACCTGGAATTGTATGTACGTGTGTATGTGTGTGTGTGTGTAGGTATGTGTATGTCTCTGGGGAGAAGGTCCATTTCTTTAATCAGATATTCAAGGGATCTGTGACACGACAACAATTAAAAACCACTGGACCAGTTGAAAACTATCATGTAAACAGATAATTGCTATACAAGGCAATTTGCAGTATGAGTGAGAGACTGAAATGAAATGAGTGAGAGAGCTTCTCTGTGTGTGTGTGTGTGTGCCCGCACACACATGCATGCTCACACGGGATGACAAGGAAAAAGCTGAGCAAATGTGTAGACTGAAATGTAGAAAGCAGCATTCAGAGAGTGATGGATTAAAGACACAAAAGCGTGAGGGGACATGCCTGATGTAATGAGGTCCCTGAAGATGCCTGAGGAGATGGTGTCCAATATTCTATAACTTCAGGGATTAGAAGAGATTACTCTTTGACTTAGAAGAAGGGGCGGGAGAAGCTAGTTGTCCTCATGGGTCAGTTTGCTGATGGAGGGGAAGAAGAGGAGCTCTATTTTGTCTGTGATATATGAGTAAAGTCATCCACTTAGAATGAGGGGATTGTAGAGCATGTTAATAGTTTGGAACAGCTGTAAGGGAAATCTGAACCTGAGCTGACTGGGGACAAATAAAAAGACCGCCAGTAGCACAGAAGGCCAAGCTGATGCTGGAGAACATAGATTTGTCAGAGTGCCAGTAAATGGAGTTGTGTGATTTTGCTCTGTCCATGCTCAGCTGCCTGGAAGCAGGAGCTGAGAAAGTTAGTGGTTGGATTGATCCAGGGCTGGGGATTGGCAGGGCAGGTGCAGCAAAACGTTTTACTGATAATTTGAAGTTCAAGAGTCTAACAGGCAAAAAGAACTAATTTTCCCTCTAATTTTAAAAAATAAGTTGGTAAATAATGGTGATAATGGTGAGAACAAGCTCTATATGTAGCTATAACCTATAGTTATCCTTGGTGAGTTGCCCTTCTTGCTCCTTGTACAACTTGTCTTTGGAGTTCATAACTGATGTAACTACTGTAACTGGCTAAGGATAAGTAGCATAGCTTATTTCTTATTGCTTAGGTAAAATTAATCATGCTTCAGCCACATGAGATTTTTTTTTTAATGTTCCTAATACTCCCTTATTCCTCTGGTAAAATCTGGCAGAAGGAAGGTAAGAGAAAAAAAATTAAAACCCTAAAAACGTAATTACGCACTCAGAGAAAGTATTGCTTAGCTAAGCATCTTGCTATTAATTAGCACGTTGTAAATTTTGCTGCCTTGGCTGATACTAAGTCATTGCATTTAGGAGAGCCATTAAAAGAAAACAAAAGAAAAACATCTGGAGTAGCTTAGCTCCAAAGCAGACCTCAGGCTGAAATAGCATTGTGTTGCATTTCTCTTTTTCCAATTGCCTGCCAAATCCCCCAACTTCCCCATTTCTGTGAGGTTACATCATAAGCATTTGATAAAAATAGTGTTGCTCTTCATAAAGACTGCGTATGCACACTGAAGGCAAACACAGCCCTGATAGTCATGCCGGGTTACTGAATGACATTCCTTAAGCTCTGTCCTTTTATTTTCTGTTTCTTCAGAACAGGGGTTTCATCTCTTATATATTTTTTGATGACTGGCAGGTGAGGTGAGCAAGCCAAGTGCGATCATTTAGAATTGCATTTGGGGCAATTCTTCCTCAATACAAAGGATTTAGCAGGAGGCAACCATGTTAAAATTCTAAAAGGAGATTATTGCTGCAAATGGCTTTTCCCCAGTAGACCCTCTCTCAGAATTTCAGTTGTTGATAACTAGCAGGTTTTATCTCTAGGAACTAAGATCATTTTCTCATCACTTCTGGCCTGCCAACTTGTAGACTGTCTTCAGCTGAAGCAGTGCTGCCAGAAGGAATAACTGAAGAAGTTACTCAACTCTATTTATTTTAGAGTATGATAATTTGAGGGAAAATTAAAATTGTCAGTTTTCCATTACACCCTCAAGCTCTCAGTGCTGGTTATCTCATCAGAACTAAAAAAACATACTTTGGCGGAAAATTGTGTAAACAGATGGAAAAGCCGAGAAAAATAAGGAACTAATGTCTCATCAAGGGCCACATAATATGTTTAGGGCAGAGCTGAACACCTGAACATCCTTCCTGATCTGACCGGAGGACTTCCTGCTCTAGTTCCGGGACAGGGAGATGTGTAGATGCTGAATATCTGAAGTAAACACTGGGCAGAGGTCTGATTATCTAAGGGGCAAGGACAATAGATTTTTAAATGTTCACACATTGATCTGCAATGATCTGTACCACAGGCCTAGAGACTTTGAGCCCTCTGAGGGCAAGGACGATGTAGAGTTCATCTTTGTATACCTGGCCCCAAGCCCAGTGGCTGGCATAGGACTAGAAATCCATTGAACATTTAAGAAATTCTGAATAAATCCAGATCTTTTAAAAATATTGTTAGATAACCACATTTCTCTACTCGAAATGCTGCAATAGCTTCTCGTTTCACTCAAAGTCAAAGTCAAAGCCTGGATGGATCTGGTCCTTTCTGCCTCTGTGGTTGGTATCTCTTCCTCTCCCTTCCAGATTCTGGCCCCCACCCACCCTCTGGTGGCTCCTTGTCCGCAGGAGGCAGCTCCCTTTGCACCGGCTGTTCTTTATGCCAGGACTCCTACTCTACATACCTAAAGGCTGCCTCGCTTATTTTCTTTAAGACTTTGTTCAAATGTCACTTTTCATTTAGTAATAGTTCTACTGTCCTTTACAAAAACTGCAGCTCTCTTACACCCCCCGGCCATTCACACTGGCGATCCTGCTTAGCCGGCTCCATCATTCATAACGCTTACCACTTTCTAACTCCAACTTACCATAACATTTACTATTATTACATTTATGTTTGGTTGTCTTTCTCCTCCTAACAAGGGCAAGGATTTTTGTCATTTCTTTTCACTGTATTCCCAGTGTTTCAGCCAGTGTCGGACATATAGGGGATGATTTGTAAATGTTGTATGAATAAATGAACAAAGTTGGATTAGTGAAGCGAGTGGATGTGTCTCATAGTGAAGGAGATGCACTCTTACCCAGGTGTAAAGGTTAAAGGGACCATCAGTTTTGGTAAATTTATAGAGGTGTATACTCACTTTCATATTCAAAAGCCCTTGTAATTCAGGATAAGCTTTGTCAACCTCCCTACGACTTCCAAACTGTTAAATGTGAAGTTCTCTTGGTAAGAATCTGTGGTTCAATTCCTGATGAATTCAAACAATGAACATATGTGTGGATTGGTATTTCCCAATGTAGACTTATGAGGCCCCTACATTAGGAACACTTGTTAAGTACTGTTTTCCAATTCCCCAGCCCTATCCAGTTTACTGAGTGATTGCTAAGAATTAGATCTCCAGGTGACTCAAATGCATGCTACAATTTGAGAATTATCAGTATATAAAAATTTGCCAAAAGCGATGAGACTTTAATAAAATAGGATTTCCCCTCCTGTGGTATAATTGTTACATAGGATGTTGATGAGGTTGCAGTTAGAAAATAAAGTGTTCCTTGAAATAATAAGGTAATACTGAATTAAATGAACGTTTAATAAGCTGACATCATTGTGTATTCCCAAGAGCAGGCTAAGGTATGTAGCATCGCAGATTTATTCCATCATGGACATCTCTTTTTAGGCAACTCATTAGCTTTTGGGGAGAGGCGGGTTTTCTTCTCTTTAAAGAAAAAGTCTGAGCACTTCCATTATACATAATCTCTAATATTTATTCCTGATTTTAACACTCTATAATTCTCTATCTTGTCAATTCCCCTTAGTTTATAATCTAGTTGCAGCTTTTTATACATAAGAAAAAATATAAAATAGTATTCCTATATTTCATGGTTTCTAGGACTCATCCTTGCAAATAAGTCTTTGCATTTGTGTGTATGAGACATGCACGCGAGCGCGCGCACACACACACACACAGAGAGAGAGACAGAGAGAGAGGAGAGAGAGAGAGAGAGAGAGAGAGAGATTGTGAATGAGAATACGATAAATGCCAGTTAAGAAAGGTGACACAAAGAAGCCTGTATATAGTGCACTTAAATAAGGGAATCTGCTTTTTAAAGTAAAATTCGGTGGATTTGTAAATGAGGGTTTTGCCTTTCATGTAAAGTGGTATATGTTAGTGATATACACATATAAATATCCCACTGGGTATAAGCACATGTGGGGCCTGGTTTTTCTGTATTGATTACCATTAATCTATTCCTTATGTAGCTTTCCATTGTTGTGGCATGGCCCATGGAAACAAGATAGGTATGTGCCTGGAATAAACAGCCTTTTTCCTTTCTGAAAACCGTGCGAGGTCTACAGCACATTACATCCTTCTGTGTAATGGAAGTATCCACACATGGGCAATTGCTGTCTACAGACGTAATGAAGCAAGTGGGAGGTAATGAGAAGTGACTGTTACGCCATCCCCAGAGCCCCCTTTCTCCCACCACACAATTACACTGTGACCCTAGAGAAACCAAGAAGACGGTAACATTCTCACCTTCCGTAATGGTCTTAAAATTAGCCCTAGCTTACCAGGGATAACTAAAATGCAGCATTATTCATTTGGCAGTCCAGAGGATGTCCAAGGAAATACATGTTTATAATATGGGAGGCAGCTCTATATACAATCAGACACTGTCTCCTCAGAGTGGACTTGGCCTCTTGCCTGAAAGATGCCAGCACACTATGACGGTCCTTTCCTGTTTTCCCTTGGCATGTGTTTTTTGGGGGGAGAGCTGTTGCTGCATTTGTTAACAAGAGTGTCCAGGGGGGAGGTTGGTGGTCAGAGCCACATTTCTATTGGAGGAATATATGTTAAGGCTTTAAAAGAAAAATAAAGCTCCTTTAAATAATGATTATAAGTGCAGCGATAGCAATGCATTACCCATTTTATTTCTGAGTTTTGTTTCAGGGAGAGCATTAAATTTAGTAACCAATTTTATATGACTTATGCTTGTGGTGAGAGGGAGATGTCAAGGTTGAGGAAATGGTAGAGGGTTGCCCGCTGAGTCAACTTTTAGAAAGAGAGAGCGAGCGCGAGCGCATACAAAAAATGCAAAAAGGTGTAAGACTTAAAATTCTTTTCTTTGTCTTCATTTTGCTGTTATAGCTGAGGCTTGCCCACATTCTGGGGGAAGTCTGCCAATTGCTCCCTGAATGGTGAATGGAAACAAGCTGGTCTGCTGTGTTGCTTGGCAAAGATAGAATAGCAGCACAGGCTTGCTGCTGGCTGGATGACACCATTTTCCACTCCTCTGCTCCTCTGCCTGCAGGAAGCCCCCAGGTGGCATTAGGGAGAATTAGCGTGTAAATTACAGGGCCTGCTAATTTCTCACCACTTCATTAGTTGACAGTTCAGTGAAAGAGCTCCCCTGCCATTCACCTCGTCTGTGGCACTGACACTTCTCATCAGCAGAGGCAGAGTTCAGTCGTGTTGTGTTGACGTGCTTGTGACTTTTCAGTTCCCCTCCGAAGGTGTGTGCTGGTTTATTCTCTGACTCTGTTACTAGCAATTACGTCCTTGGGTGTCCCTGCAACATCTACCTCAAATCTTCTTTTGGTTCAAACTTAATTGTCGCCAGGAAAAGGGAGAAATTTCTCTTGATTTTGTCCATACCTTTTTACAGAATGGTTTCAAAATATGCCCCAACGAAAGGAAAAATAAAAATAATACACTTTATAAAAATAAACTCTTCTTCATAATTTTCTTCATAGCTAGTATTTTTTGAGTGCTTATTCTGTGCCAGGCATTGTTCTAAGTACTCCACAGTCTGTTAAGGCGTGTGTGTGTGTGTTTTTAATTCAGGAGGAATCTGAGGCACAGAGAGGTTAGGTTTATTGCCTAGGACACACAGCATTTGAATATTGGAAGTTTGGATCCACAACCCACACTCTTGAGTACTGGAGCATTTTGCCTTACTTAGGCAATTACTTAGTTAATTCTTGAATTAATTCAACAAACTTTAATGAAGTACCAGCTATATATAACTTATTATGCCAGAATTTCTTAGCCTATCAATCCTTCCGTTTCTATTGGTGAGGAGCTGTTTGTTGAGTACTTCCTATCTCTCCAGGAGTATGCTCATGTAGGTACAAGAGAATGCAGGGTGGGACCTTACCATCAGAAAATTTAAGTACATGTATATAGTTGACAAACTTTTCTCTCCAAAGGGCCAGATACAAAATACTTTTTGCTTTGGAGGTCACGTGGTCTCTGTCCCAACAATCATGAAGCAGCTGCAAATATTATCCAAATGCATTAGTACGTCTATTCTGATAAAACTTTACAAAAAATTAGTACCAGACCATATTTGGTCCACGAACTGCCTGCTCTGGAGAATAGAAGAAGCCAGAAGAAACATACTGGACGGTAAACACTGACAGTGCAGTGAGAAGGGAGCTTCTCCGTTACTGCCTATGTGTTCTTGTGCGTTCTTCCCTCACGAACCGGAAGCTTGTGCATTCTTCCCTCACGAACCGGAAGTATTTGATATACACTTGTGAGGTTGTTAGGTGGGTTTCACTAACTGCCATAAATTTTATTACTATGTCTGGTAGGCAAGTTGGTTACCTAATGTCCATTTTCCCCTCTTTCCTTGTTAACAGAACCCGGGTTTTGTTTGGTGCCACTGCAGGTTCAGCCCCAAGCAATGGCTCATAGTTGATAACAATGTCTCCATAATTGTGTTCTCAGTTTCCCTGCCTCTTTTGCAGTTGACGGTGGTCATGTGGCCTAGTTCTGAACAATTAGAAGTAGGTTTGCCGGCTGGGTAAAGTCAGGAGGGCTGTTGGGAAGCCTTTTGCTTGTCTGATCAAAGGAACAGACAAGTTAATGTCACACCTCCCTCATATTTTGTTGCCACAAGTTTAAACATGAACGTGAGCTGGAACAGACGTCTTGGGGCCTTGAGGGAGCAAGCCAGCATGTTACAGATAGAGAATGAGGACAGAGAAAAAGAGCCTGGGCCTCTGATGACACCAGGGAGCTACTACATGGGTGCTGCTGCCACCCTCCAGCCTTCTAATTTTAAGAGTTTACTAAATTTTTTAATTGATTTAAGTCATTGTTAGTTGAATAACAAATGTATCTTTAAAAACATTTCGGGAAAAGTTAACTAGAAATTACTTACTTCTAGAAATTTCCCATCATCTTAGCTATTTCAGAAAATTGTACTAAATCAAATGAGAATTGTTTCTAATTCCTTTCACTTTCTTAGTAATCTCTTTCTTCACAATATAATACTAAGGAGAAAAAAGTACATTAGAGATAAATATTAGCCTATATTTCATTTGAGTATTATCATAAATGTCTTAAAGTAAGAACAACGGGTTAAAAGTGGTTGTGTCTGGGTAATTGACACTAGCTGTTGGAATTAGGAGTGCGTTTTTTGTTTTGCTTTATTTTTCTAACTTTTCTATAGAAAATATATAAATGAAAAAAATTAAAATCATACTAAAAAAATCAAACCAATTTTATTTTTAACGCAAGTTGCTTTTCTGACTTATAGTATTTCCCTAACATAGTTTTTCCTTTGGCTAAGCTCACTTCTTTTTAGTTTTGTTTCCTATACTGTTTTTTTGCTCATTAGTTGTGTACTATGCCTGCCTGCCTGCCTTTCCTTTCCCTTCCCTTCCCCTTCCTCCCTCCCTCCTTCCCTTCTGATCTGGGTTGGCTGTATCCTCACTCAAATCTCATCTTGAATTATAACTCCCACAATACCCATGTGTCATGAGAGGAACCGGGTGGGAGCTGATTGAATTATGGGGATGGGTCTTTCCTGCACTGCTCTTGTGATAGTAAGTGAGTCTCATGAGATCTAATGGTTTTAAAAAGAGTTCCCCTGCGTAAGTTCTCTCTCTTTTTGCCTGTTGCCATTTAAGACATGCCTTTACTCCTACTTGCCTTCTGCCATGATTGTGAGGCATCCCCAGCCACGTGGAACTAACTGTAAGTCGAATTAAACCTCTTTCTTTTGTAAATTGCCCAATCTTGGGCATGTTTTTATCGGCAGCATGAAAATGACTAATACTCCTTCCTTCCATTCTCCCTCCCTCCCACCTCCTCTCTCCTTCCTTCCCTTCCTCCATCCTTCCTTCTGTCCCTCCCTTCTTCCTTCCCTCTCTCCTTTCCTTCCTTCTTTCCTTCCTTCCCTCTTTCCTTTTTCCTTTCTTTCTTCCAACAAGTTACTGCTTTGCCACTCAGTCTGGAGTGCAGTTGTGTGAACACTACTTATCATAGCCTTGACCTCTGCACTCAAGCCATTCTTCCACCTAAGCCTTCCAAGTAGCTAGGACTGCATGTGCCCACCACGACACCTGGCTAATTTTTGTATTTTTAGTACAGACAGGGTCCTGTCATGTTGCCCAGGCTAGTCTTGAACTCCTGGGCTCAGGTGATCCTCCTGCCTTGGCCTTCTAAATTATTGGGATTACAGGCATGAGCCACCACACTTGGCCTATATACTTTCTACACCTTCTTTTTTCATTTGAATGCATTCTGTCTTATGATGTTGCAAATTTCAACTTTGTTCTTGAAGTTTGAACCTTATGTTACTAAGTTTCATCAAACCATCATCTTCATTCATTTAATAAATGTTGTTGGTGGCAGCCACTATACTATGTGCTATAGAATTAGGAGGAATGACGGCCATAGCACCCTGAACACACCCGATCTCGTCAGAATTAGGAAGAATGAACATTGGAAACTTTGTGCTCTTCTCTGTTTCTCCTCTTTCTTTTGGGCTGACACACATCTCATTCTGTTACACCCAGTATAAATGCAATTTCCTTCATAAAACCTGACGTTGTCAACTCAATGAACTATTCACCCACTCCTCTACATTTCTATTACACTATTGTTTCTAGCTCTCTTTATTTTCTTATTTGATGGTATTTGATAATATATGTGTTTATGGGTGTATGTTCTGGTCTAGACTATGGGTTTATTTAGGAGGGCTACCGTGTCACTTTAATCTTTGCCCAGTGTCCAGCCCTGTGTTGCTCCTTTAGGCAGCCACATCAATATCTGTAGTAAAAACCAAAAGCCACATAAATTGCATGCTCAGAAACGAGCTTTCTCTGAATAGTGTCTTGAACCTGACCTGTATTTTGTCACACCGTATCTCAATTGTCAGTCACTTCTCTCAGATCTCAGTGCCATTTCTTGCTGTCCTTTATCTTCTCCCTTCTTTCAGGTATACCTCACCCATTGTCTCTTCTAGGCTTTCTCAATTGTGCCCCATCCCCAGCTTTATTGTTTTGACACAGTTTGGCTGGGAGTTTCAGATCCTGGAGAGAGATCTGGAGACCGATTTTATTTTACACTTAGCAAGCTCTCAATTGTTAGTCTATTCAACAAATAGGTGGGTGGGCAAGTGAACGTTCAGAGAAAACAAACATTTAAAAACTTGATGCTTTTTATAGTAAGTTTATAAAAAAAACTTATTATTGCGAAAGGCAATAAAAAACAGTGCCATTGGCTGTTGGTGATAGTTATTGGAATGTGGGGAGGCACATGATGTAGGCCTGAAAAACGCCACGGTGGCACGTGGCCAGCACACTCCTGGTCACCCAGTCCTTCTGTGCCACCATTCTTGTTGATACAGTAATCCTCTTTAAATAAGGGGGAAATAAGAGAAACACAACTCTTTGAACTCAAGTTAGATCAGGAAATTGAGGCAATTTCTGGAATGTCAAGAGTAAAAATAAGAAAGGAAGAATTAATCCTGCTAGCCCAAAATGAGAAGCTGTCACCATCAAAGCTGTAACTCTCTAAATGAATATAACACCTCTGAAAACTCTCACAACTGTGCCAAGTATTTACATGTTCTCTCTGAATGTGGCATCTACAGCAAGTGGTTTTGGTCGTGAAGCACACCATCTGTGTGATTACCCACCCCTTGCTAGAGTACTCTGAACTCAGCAGTTGTACAACAGATGCATTTAAATATACAGTATTCCTCTTCTCATAGTTCAGAATGGGTGTTAGAAACTGAGGCAAAACAACCAGCTTCCTTGAAAACTCAGACTCCATCTGACATTTTTCCAGACACCTTTTGTAACCATGCTTCATGCTATCCTGAAAGATAACAACATTATGGTAATAGATTTACAGATAGTTAAACAGGTCAGCCTGACCCAGAACATCAGCAGCTGCTGTCATCATCATTAATGAGTCAGTTAATCCAGAAGGTGAAACCAGATAACTGTTTGGTTTTCATTCAGATGAAGATCTGTGTAGTCATGGGAAAAAACAAAGGTATAGGAGTCAGATTATAAGCAGTCCAGATAGATGAAAAAAAATGTTTTTACTATAATTCATTACTATGATGTATTAGTAGATGTGTCTTTGAAAAGACAACACGAGACTAGATAGTTTTTGAGGAATTTATACAAGTAAGAATGAAGGATTGAATTCCAACCCCCTCTTTTATGTTTGTTTAAATACTCCACATGCATTCACCAAGGTGTGGTGTTTTATTCAGGGATTAAATTATCCTAAATGCAGGACTGAGATCTAAAGTTGCATTCATCAGAATGTGCATCTTAGTAAAAGCTGTTGAGCCCTTCTGAATCATGACCTCTCTTGCCTCCAATTGATTCAGTAACATCATGTTCTTTCAGTTGGTCATATGCCATGCTGAATGAGAGATGGACATTGTTACATAAATAGCACAGGTGTGTGTGTGTGTGTGTGTGTGTGTGTGTGTGTGTGTGTGTGTGTGTGT